>NW_024719641.1:0-10921 GCF_018991925.1 Homarus americanus
GTACAGCTGCCAGGGCAGATCTCTTGCATCATAATAGCAAGCCCAAAGTAACCAAATGCATGGTATGGTATACACAGTATACTGCTAGATCTGGGGGTCACTAAATCTAAGGGGATAATTTAACTCTAATCTTAATGTCTAAGGGTCGCTGCCACCAGACCCCCTCTGGACAGCATGTAGCTCGTTAGGTAGCAGGCAGAGTGGACTAGGCATTGGGTTAGGTTTTCCATTGACCAGATCGATGAGGGTAAAGAAGGGGGAAACCATAACATGTCTTAATTGATTTATTCCTTCTAAAACATACTGGTAAAAACAACATACATGAATTGGCCTTCCTCAGAAGAACAACGGAATTTTGGTTACCCAGCTGGGCCCCAGACTCCTACATTACTGGTGGGTCATCCACCCACTTATTGCATAACAATCGGTGAACGCCGTATCTCGGTCGTTCCTTCTTACAATATCCCTTAACACATCAGACTGTTCCACTGGTGTGGATTTTAGCACCGTCGGTTATCATACATAGTAGCACCATCTCAACACACCTGTTACACTCCATACCTGCAAGTATGTGACTCCTTGTGACTTTTAGGTATACACAACGGGCACCTCGTTCGCACACCGCCCTCGGTGGGTAAAGACGAGGGCTTCACCTAGAGACATACCAGCACTATTTCTACGCCTGGTATTATAGGTCGCTCCAAGTGACGACCGCAGTTTCTCACGGTCTCCTTAGTTGTGACTATTCATGTGGAGTGGTGCGCTGGGAATCCACCGGTTCATAGTGGACTGGTATAGTGGGGAGTCATTCCCCACCTGGTGTGGCGCTCAAGGAGACAATGGCGGCCGGGCGGCAAGATACCCCAACCACGTGGCACCTGTGGTGACGGCAGAACGGGAAAGACTAAGCAATAATGCCTGACGGGCGGTTATCCCATCCCTTAACACATCCCTATCACACTTATATATCCGGCAAAGCTTTAAACTGTAGTAACTGTTATTTATCAACCTTAATTGTAGGGCGGGATATAGCCCGCTAGGACACTGACCTGTGGTGACGGCAGAACGGGAAAGACTAAGGCCGGCTTCCCGCCGCTTCTCGTCACATAGGCCTACAGTTTCCAATCCTCAATTTACACTTTTGTTTCTTATGGTTCTCACCTGAACACTTCACGGTATCTTGTCACTCATTTCTTATAAACACATATATTAATCCTAAATTACACACTAAGGTCAGGTCTTGGTTTGCTAGTGCTTGGTTAAATGCCTGGGATTTTAATATCAACGGGGCATCTGAGGCGGGTACATGGCGCGCCTTGAAACCAAAGCCGAATGATCATGGCGGGGGTGTATCAACTTCACTTAAAAACTGTAATGAGGGATCCTCCTCTCACACATTGCACTATTTGAACACAGACATAAGATTCTCTGATCACTGTACCTGTCGTGGGTATATGTCACGTGAGGCTACGAGGTGTATTAAATTCATACCGACGCATACACGATATTTCCTTTCCAGTATAGTTTCTAGATCACTGTCAACACCTCACATAGTTCTGATACATTTATCCTTTTTCCAGATCATTGTTCTCATGTATTTTCATATGATATCTGTTGGAGTTATGTTCGCTCCACGCTCACAGACGTAAATAGTAGGACCTTCAAACCCTGATCCACACTTAGTCTTACGATTCGAAAAACACGTACCCTCTAGCCCTGTTCAAGGAGAAGACTGGGAGGAGCTCTTTGGTGCTTAAGACGATGACAAGGAAAATGATTTTGATGGATTTTAATGAAAATATTCAGAAATATGGTATCGTAGTATTTATTCAAGTCAATTAGGATAGAATATTATTGTAATACAACAGTTTTTTAACTGAAAACCATTCGAAAAGGGATTACGGTAACATCTTTTGAACGAAAGAAAGATTAAGTCATTGTTTTCGTCACGATTTTATCCAACTTTCCACTGTGATACGTACGCCATTTCAGCAAAAATATTACATTTCCGTGAATGCATTATATCAAGCACAGTATGAATAGAATACCGGTGTAACATAACATTATTTTGAGTCTTACTCTTTCCATTTACAGAGTACTGTACAAGCCCATGATAATGGCTCCTATAGGTGATAAACTTCGTTGTGTGAAGAGAAAGAATAACTCGTTGAAATTGAGTGACAAACTTGAAATAATTAAGAAACTAGAATGTGGTGTGAGCAATACTGTTCTAATGGAAACATACGACATTGGAAAACAAACAACTGCTGTACTGAATAACTATTAATTTATGGACATATTTTTATCATAAACTGTTGTGTATATTAACTGTTTTTGTTTGTTTGTTCCAGATGTGTTAACGACTAAACCCTTGAGAAATTAACAACTGGATCATGGAGACTCTGCTGCTACAAGTATGTCTTTATGTCTGTCTAACTGTCTATCTTTATCTATCTGTGCTTCTATATCTTTCTATCAGTCTTTCAATACCTGTATGTCTGTCTGTTTGGTATCTATATCATCTATCAGACTGTCTTTATATATACAAGCATCTGTCTTATCTATATCTATGCTATCAGTAAGAAAGATATTGACATTGAGTGAGGAAGGTGGATACACAAGAGGTACAGTGAATGATGGTGGGTACACAAGTGGTACAGTGAGTGAGGAAGGTGGGTACACAAGAGGTACAGTGAATGAGGATGGTGGGTACACAAGAGGTACAGTGAGTGAGGAAGGTGGGTACACAAGATGTACAGTGGAGTGGATGGCAGACTGCAGGATGTTGCTGACTGTAAGTGTTATGTATGTGCAGGTAAATATGTGTCCATGACAAGACTGAAGAAACTCAACACTGAAGATTATCCGTGGACTGTGTGGATGAGTTCTGCTGCCTGGGTGACATGATCAGTGCTGGAGGGGGTGCTGAAGGCTGCTGTGTTGTGAGTCATGGAATGGGTTCTGCTGCCTGGGTGACATGATCAGTGCTGGAGGGGGTGCTGAAGGCTGCTGTGTTGTGAGTCATGGAATGGGTTCTGCTGCCTGGGTGACATAATCAGTGCTGGATGGGGTGCTGAAGGCTGCTGTGTTATGAGTCATGGATGAGTTCTGCTGCCTGGGTGACATGATCAGTGCTGGAGGGGGTGCTGAAGGTTGCTGTGTTGTGAGTCATGGAATGGGTTCTGCTGCCTGGGTGACATGATCAGTGCTGGAGGGGGTGCTGAAGGCTGCTGTGTTGTGAGTCATGGAATGGGTTCTGCTGCCTGGGTGACATGATCAGTGTTGGAGAGGGTGATGAAGGCTGCTGTGTTGTGAGTCATGGAATGGGTTCTGCTGCCTGGGTGACATGATCAGTGCTGGATGGGGTGCTGAAGGCTGCTGTGTTGTGAGTCATGGATGAGTTCTGCTGCCTGGGTGACATGATCAGTGTTGGAGAGGGTGATGAAGGCTGCTGTGTTGTGAGTCATGGAATGGGTTCTGCTGCCTGGGTGACATGATCAGTGCTGGATGGGGTGCTGAAGGCTGCTGTGTTGTGAGTCATGGATGAGTTCTGCTGCCTGGGTGACATGATCAGTGTTGGAGAGGGTGATGAAGGCTGCTGTGTTGTGAGTCATGGAATGGGTTCTGCTGCCTGGGTGACATGATCAGTGCTGGATGGGGTGCTGAAGGCTGCTGTGTTGTGAGTCATGGATGAGTTCTGCTGCCTGGGTGACATGATCAGTGTTGGAGAGGGTGATGAAGGCTGCTGTGTTGTGAGTCATGGAATGGGTTCTGCTGCCTGGGTGACATGATCAGTGCTGGATGGGGTGCTGAAGGCTGCTGTGTTGTGAGTCATGGATGAGTTCTGCTGCCTGGGTGACATGATCAGTGTTGGAGAGGGTGATGAAGGCTGCTGTGTTGTGAGTCATGGAATGGGTTCTGCTGCCTGGGTGACATGATCAGTGCTGGATGGGGTGCTGAAGGCTGCTGTGTTGTGAGTCATGGATGAGTTCTGCTGCCTGGGTGACAATGGCTGGAGGAGGTTTTGGGAATTCTTGTCTTTATTGTCAGCATGGGGACTTTCCCATCACATGAAAGTAAGAATGTATACAACTGGTGTGAGAAGTGTGGTGTTATATATCCGTGAAACATGGGCAGTTAAAGAGGATGACATATGCAGTCTTGAGTGAGCTGAAATGAGAATGGTGAGGTGGATGTGTACTGTGACGCTGAAAGATGAGAATCGCCGTTCAGAGCTAAGAGGGCGGCTGGGTATTGAGAGTATCGGCCAAGATTTACGTATAAGTAGACCGAGATCGGGAGTGTGGGGAGAATGGATGAGACCAGCTGGGTTAAGTGGTGCATGAGTCTAAATGTGGTGAGGAGGAGAGCCAGTGGTAGGTGGCCAAGAATGACATGGGGAGAGATTGTAAGAAATGATCTTAGAACCTGACAAGACAGACTGCAGGAGAATGGCTGTATGATTTGGGTGGTGATGATGATTTTGTTCTTGCATTCTATCTAAGTTTCAGGCTATCTATCTATCTATCTGTCTATCTATCTATACTACTGTACTGTATTTCTCACCATATTAAAGGCAACCACAGATATAGATATAGCATGAAAGGTTTATAGTCTCAAGAAAGTTCACCTAAACTAAACTTTCATAAAAGGAATTGCAATGTGTTCCATAACATGTACAGTACAGTTGACCCTCGCCAATGTGAAGAACGGATAAAAATAATGATAATAAATAAGAGGAAGGACAAAATACTGCATGCCATTTGACATTTTTTCACTAAAGATGTGGGAGACAGGGATGTGCTCCCCATTCTTGGGCTGACTCCTGCCGACGTAATAAAAATATATGTCTTATATGGTGGGAAATATGGTATATCTCTCTACATCTTTCTGTCCATCTGTCTACAGTATATCTGTCTTATATGTACTGTAGACAGAACTACTGTACTAACCATGATAGACAGTTGACAGTGCATGTGATTAATACCTGGAATACAAATATTTGCAGGAAAATGTCCAATGTATTCAGCAACTAGACCACTTTAGTGATATAGAACCATGAAAATATTGTTTATTGTTTTTATACCAAAACACTGGTGATTGTCTCTCAGATACATCAGGAGTTGTATATCTTTAGTGGTGTCCTGGGTTCATTGCCCAGCCTGGGACAGATGTTACCCTCGCTAACAAACATGGCAGGTTTTCTGCAGGTACAATACTACAGTTTCCTCCCGTACTGTACAGTTTTAACAGACCAACTGCCTAAACGGCTCATTACCGGTAATTACGACGTCGCTACGTGAATCCTAATTTAATGTTGACTCGGCCATAGTGAGCTTTAACATTTATGCCACTGATGAATGAGTCTTGATCACACACAACTATAAGGTGGCCTTCTCTTGCCACTCCATCTCTCCTCTGGCCTTTATTGTGTAAAAGCCAAGAATTATTATTGTGTGAGGATGTAGTGGATCTGAGGTGACAATGATAAATATTTTGGCGTTAAGTCGGTGGTGTGGTACTGTGCAGGTCTGACCCACCTGGTACAAACTACTGCAGGGAGTGAAGACCTTCCTTAAAAGGTTTAACTTGGCAGGATTCAGAAGGCCACAACACAGACGTCCTCAACGGCACTTGATGGTTTATAACGGCCATTTATTATTACTTACTTTTGACCTTGATGATGTGGTTCAGCCATTATCAGATGCAGGTCAGGAACACAAAGGACTGTTCCTCTATAATGCTCACTGAGTAAATGAGGATAGTTGCTTCAAGGCTCCACTGGGCAGATTGTTACCAGGTTTTATTTACAATTCTTAATTATTACATGGAATTATACATTTTCCACAATATATACTAAACTGTATACCTGTGTTGTCTATATACATGGTGAACTGTATACCTGGGTTGTCTATATTGTTTTAGCTGTGGTAAGATACCAAACTATCTCACTTGTTAACACTTGCCTGAACGAGTGTAGGTTAGTCGCTGGTACCTTTGATGCAGCCGAGTGAGATATAGAGTCATCTCACGTCATGTCACCTTTGATGCAGCTGAGTGAGATATAGGGTCATCTCACCTTTGATGCAGCTGAGTGAGATATAGGGTCATCTCACGTCATGTTACCTTTGATACAGCTGAGTGAGATATAGGGTCATCTCACCTTTGATACAGCTGAGTGAGATATAGGGTCTTCTCACGTCATGTCACCTTTGATACAGCTGAGTGAGATATAGGGTCATCTCACGTCATGTCACCTTTGATACAGCTGAGTGAGATATAGGGTCATCTCACGTCATGTTACCTTTGATACAGCTGAGTGAGATATAGGGTCATCTCACGTCATGTCACCTTTGATACAGCTGAGTGAGATATAGGGTCATCTCACGTCATGTCACCTTTGATGCAGCTGAGTGAGATATAGGGTCATCTCACGTCATGTCACCTTTGATGCAGCTGAGTGAGATATAGGGTCATCTCACGTCATGTTACCTTTGATACAGCTGAGTGAGATATAGGGTCATCTCACGTCATGTCACCTTTGATGCAGCGAGTGAGATATAGGGTCATCTCACGTCATGTCACCTTGATGCAGCTGAGTGAGATATAGGTCATCTACGTCGTTACCTTGATACAGCTGAGTGAGATATAGGGTCATCTCACGTCATGTCACCTTTGATGCAGCTGAGTGAGATATCTGGTCATCTCACGTCATGTCACCTTTGATGCAGCTGAGTGAGATATCAGGTCATCTCACGTCATGTCACCTTTGATACAGCCGAGTGAGATATAGGGTCATCTCACGTCATGTCACCTTTGATGCAGCTGAGTGAGATATAGGGTCATCTCACGTCATGTTACCTTTGATACAGCTGAGTGAGATATAGGGTCATCTCACCTTTGATACAGTTGAGTGAGATATAGGGTCATCTCACGTCATGTCACCTTTGATACAGCTGAGTGAGATATAGGGTCATCTCACGTCATGTTACCTTTGATACAGTCGTAGATAGTTTAAATTGTCACAGCTGTCCTGAGTTGTACTTGTAATTATCTTCGCTTGTTAGTTAAGCAAGACACACAGATAATGTTCTCTTCACTCGTTGTTCCTTGGTTTAATGTAATCACACATGCTGATTTAATAGTTATATTGGGTAGTAATGTCTGTACAATTATTTGGTATTGACAGACTAATGAGCATTAGCTATTGGCTTGTAATTAGCTGATATAATTAGAGAGAGGTACAGCCCGGAGAGCTGGTCTCACTTTAGGGCATCGTGTCGGGCTGTGAACTGGGCTGAACTCTCTTGAGTCTGGTGACTGGACAGTAACCACACTTCAACAGGTCATTAACTAAACAGCCTACCACACACTGAGGGTTGAGTCTGTAGTTTAATGGGCTGTACACCCTAGGAGGTGTGACAGAAGAAATGTTTATGGGCTGTACACCCTAGGAGGTGTGACAGATCAAATGTTTATGGGTTGTACACCCTAGGAGGTGTGACAGAAGAAATGTTTATGGGCTGTACACCCTAGGAGGTGTGACAGAAGAAATGTTTATGGGCTGTACACCCTAGGAGGTGTGACAGAACAAATGTTTATGGGCTGTGCACCCTAGAAGTGTGACAGAAGAAATGTTTATGGGCTGTACACCCTAGGAGGTGTGACAGAACACATGTCTAAGGGCTGTACACCCTGGGAGGTGTGACAGAAGAAATGTTTATGGGCTGTACACCCTAGGAGGTGCGACAGAAGAAATGTTTATGGGCTGTACACCCTAGGAGGTGTGACAGAAGAAATGTTTATGGGCTGTACACCCTAGGAGGTGTGACAGAACAAATGTTTATGGGCTGTACACCCTAGGAGGTGTGACAGATCAAATGTTTATGGGCTGTACACCCTAGGAGGTGTGACAGAACAAATGTTTATGGGTTGTACACCCTAGGAGGTGTGACAGAACAAATGTTTATGGGCTGTACACCCTAGGAGGTGTGACAGAACAAATGTTTATGGGCTGTACACCCTAGGAGGTGTGACAGATCAAATGTTTATGGGCTGTACACCCTAGGAGGTGTGACAGAACAAATGTTTATGGGCTGTGCACCCTAGGAGGTGTGACAGAAGAAATGTTTATGGCCTGTGCACCCTAGGAGGTGTGACAGAACACATGTTTATGTAGCTGTATGCTCAATAGTCTGGGTGATAGAATGTATATAATGAATATATGTCCTTAGCTCATATTTATATAATATTAATGTGAGAGGCTAATACAATATACTGAACTGTATACCTATACAGTATTGTCTATATACATGGTGAACTGTATACCTGTATTGGCTATATACATGCTGAACTGTATACCTACATTGTCTATATGCAGGTTGAACCAATTGTAAGCTTATGTGATAAGTTTACATAATAATTATATATCTATCTATCTAAAGTAGTCTAGTGTATGTAAATATGTTGATCTTTTCCCTGATAATGTTGTTTCATCACAGGTGTTACTCTGTTGTAGTGTGAGGTGGAGGTCAATATTAAACTGAGGTGTTTAGCTGTGGCTCTGGAAGATTAACAATTTGTCTTATTTTAATTATAAACCACAACACCTTTATTTATCACTGTTTATCCAGGTATAATTTGGCTAAATTTATATTTTAATTTTACCAGGACTTAGAATTCCATCACAATATGATTTGAAATTAAGGAACAAAATTGTTTTTAAGGACTTTAGAATTAATGTGATTTAGTGAGACTGTTGAACCGTTCAGGTACTTTACATATATTTACCATTTAGGTTAAACTAAGCCATAAATACATTTTATTGTTCGTTTAGGAATTCTATCTCATTAGTTCGGCGTCATTTAATGTTGCCGTAAAATCTGTCGAGTGACTTGAGCGGCAATTATTCTGTTATAGTCGTGGCAGTTAATGTTGTTTTAGGAGATGCAGTTTATTGTGTAGTAATCTCCGTTTAAACAAACTATTTTTATTGTCCAAATTTGTCGCGCTGGGTTATGAAGGTGTGCGTGGTGGGAAAGGCTTTGGAATAAGGAATACTGAAGGTGAAAGAACACTTGAGTTTGGGGATGGTATGTAACATGTGTTTAAGAATAGGGCAAGTAGGCTGACCGTGTAGGCCTAAGGCAGGTGGCACAGAAACCTAGATTGGCTACATTTTGGTCAGGAAATTAGAACAGGTTGCTTGTGTGTGTGTGTGTTACTTAAAGATGGAGGGAGAGGAAGAAGGTGGATGTTCCAAGAAGGAGAGTGTGGGAATTGTGAAGGAACTGAATGTAAAAGAAGCATTTTCTTATGAGTTGAGAGGCTAGGAAGCAGCCAGTGAGGGGCAGTGTACCAAGACGCTGGGCCATAATAAAAGATGTTCCGTTGAGTGTGGTTGATGGCGGGAATGATGAAGTGGAAAGAGAGATAAAAAGAGAAAAGAAGATTGTGTGAGATGTGGAAGATGGTTGGCAACAGAGAGAAGTACAGTACCTGGAGGCTAAACTGAGATGGTTCAGGAGAGAAAGGAGGAAACTAACTGGGTTAAGAGATACACAAATGAATGTGGAGGGGAGGGGAGTTACAGGTAGGCAAAGAATGACATGAGGATAGGTTGTAAAGAAATGTCGGTGCTACTATAGTACCTGAGTATGTTTGTTGGTTGGAATGATGAGGAACAATCTGAACAGAAAACAAATGAATACAGTAATTGAACACAAAAAATTTTGGAATTGTCGAGTAATATCAAAATATTCGAAACTCGGTTAATTCGTATTTTCGGTAATTTGAGTGACGCAGAGTCTCTTTTGTCAAATCAATGAGAGTATAGTGCCGTTTGTGGTCCACCGAATTACTGAAAATACAAATTAACCGAGTTCCGAATATTTTGACATTATTCCACACTTTCTTTATCTTTTTGTTCAATTATTTGTTCGTTTTCTGTTCAGATTGTTCCTCATTATTCCAACCAACAAACATACTCAGTTACCATGCCTTGACTGCCACACAAAATAATCTTATTTATAATTACTGTGCAAACAAATATTTTTTAAGTGCACAAACAGTAATAATAAAGTAAATAATACAGTAATAAATAACTGTAAGACTTACTGCACATTGTGAGGTGAACTGATAATATGTGGATGATATTCAGAAAGTGTAATAGTATTGAGGATCAGGTCTGGGGTCCACTGCTCTCATCAAGAAGATTAATCCCCAACCTACCTAACTCAGGAGACTTTTCCTTTGTTCTATGTATTTCTCCCTTGTTTTGTTGTGTTAGTTGGCAGAAGAGGGACCTATAGTGTGTTTTATCCCATCTGAGAAGAGATTCGTAATTTGTGTATTATTGCGGGTAAAAATAAGTATATATTAAATGCGTCCTCCGAAAGCGTCAATTTGCCACCAGAGTTTAACAGTTAATTCTTGTATAATATTTCTGATAAACTTCCTACATGTTTATGTTTGATATAATTAATGTATGAATCTTTAAATAATTAAGCTAAATGTCTTTCTCGTCAGAAATGGTCATTATGAATAAACTCATTTAGAAATAGCTACATCATTACTTCAGGAGGAAATCGGACAGATTTGCAACAGCCAATCAGGTGTAACTCTTGAGGAGGGGGCGGGGCATCTCTTCTCATCTGATAAAATATGCACAATAGTCAAATCAGCTCCAAAATTTCATCTTATATTTCTCCAAAGAGGGTTTTTACTTCATTTACCAGTGTGGCCGTTACACTTATGGAATATCATCTACGATCTCACCTCTCATTATTTATTACTGTATTATTTACTTTAATATTGTAAGTACTGTACTGTACATTTTATAACTATTTATATTTGCACAATAATTATAAATATAATATTGTATATGACAGCCAAGGCAACTTTTTGAACCACTCAGTTATTT
>NW_024719642.1:0-17467 GCF_018991925.1 Homarus americanus
AGGAGGGATGAAGGGATGGACATGGGAGAGAGGGATCTATGGGGTGACATGGTGAGAGGGATCTATGGGGTGACATGGTGAGAGGGATCTATGGGGTGACATGGTGAGAGGGAGGTGATATGGTAAGGGGGTGGGTAAGTTAGGTGGAGTTAGCGTGGTGAAGAGACACAAGGCGGTAACGGATGCGTCTCTCATAAACACTGACACATATAATCAGGTTTGGGGGAAGAACACGATATATTTTTATGTATAATTTGAGTGAAATTATTATTGAAATGAGTAAGACTAATTTAAGAAGACAATTATACAGATACTGGCTGGTTTAAATAGGCCCCAGACCTTATGGACCCTGAATTAACCCTGGCTCTTGGTGGGCCCTAACTTAAGACAAAGGGAAGGGAGGTAGGATAGAGAGATGAGGTGATAACAAATAAGAACCGCCTCCTTATTTCTCTCCGGTTTTAAGATTATTAGTCATGGGTCTTGTCCCCGTTAAGGTGTAGTGATGTATTTCAACACTGTGGGTGCGTCGCCTGGTGAAAGGAGTGTTGGTCCTGCAACATGACAACATTTTAGTATCAAGGCTGGTGAGCTGAATGCCTTATAATATACCATTGGATTTTGGGTCAACTTTGAGTGTCTGGTCGGTGTTATTATGTTACTTGTGGTGAATAAACTTATCTCTCTGTCTGTCTATGTGGTCACTGACCTCCCAGAACTGCTGTTTCCCTTGACCTCTCATGACCTACCTTCTCTCACCTCACTTCCTCTCCTTTCTCTCTGCCCACTGCCCCACCCTCTCCTCCTCTACCCACTTCCCCTCCCCTTCCCTTCCCCATTTAGCCACACCACAGTTACACCACCACCTGAAGGACACTCCCCCTCCCTCTCCCTCCTCCCCTGCCCCTCACCCTGCGAAGATGGGTTCGTTCGTTCGTACGTGCGTCACGATGGGCGATGTGCGGTGAATGCCAACCTCAGTCGCACCACTCACCCCGGCATGCGTTCACTCTCACTCCCCCAACCATACCCTCCTTATTCTCCCTCCCTCTCCCTTACCATCTCTACGTCTCCCTACCTTCGCCTAGGGGTGTTACTGGGGGATGGCTCCTGGGGTATAGTTCCTTGGGTGTGTACTTCCTGGGGGTCGTTCCTGAGTGTTAGGGAGGTAGTATTGCATCAGGTTCTTGCAGACACTCAGGTAAGATCAACTGGTGTGACTGTAGGTATGCCTGATGTTGTATGTAACCAGTAATGAATGTATGTGTTTAGATTAGGTTCTTTGAAAGGAATATCCATACCCATATACAGTATATTTATAAATGTAAAGACATATATTGACATACAGTACAAATACATATTAACATGCAAATATATATAGAGGTATATATAGGAGCATCAAGGCAGCATCAGTAAGAGGTCTGGCAGGTGGGAAAGCTAGTTAGTCAAGGACATAGAAGGGAGATGTGATGCAACACAACCAGTCATGTTGATGCTGGCTGGAGGGCGGCCTGGCGGGTTGGCCGACTGGTGCAATGGCTGGCTGGGGGCTGACTGGCTGTCTGGTTGGCTGGGGGCTGACTGGCTGGCGGGCGGGCTGACTGACTGTCTGACTGGTCTTCAAAATAAATGTTCTAATTCACCTTTAATAACCAAGTCTTGATTGTGGTCTGTAGCGATCCCCCTCTTCATACACCACAGTGTTAAATTAACCTCCTTCACTCTTTAACATCCAGGAAGAATGACTCGAATACAAAACCCAGAAGTCATTCCAGATTGATTCAAATGACAAGAAGAGGCATTGTCCCACCTCACAAACCTTCATCTTAACCTTCAGCCTCTGCCCTTGACAGATAATCACGATCTGGATTCTCAAATTATATTACGTTAATTTCTTTTCACGTAACTAGATGACAATGGTGAAGCATTTAGTTGACGAGGGGCAAAGGCACAGTAGAGTATTTTCGAGGCCACCGTGAACTAACGAGCACTAACTAGTATCATCTGAGTGTGAACAAAGCCATGGAGGATTAAGTTGGAGTATGGTACAAGAGGGTATTAGTACGAGGGTAGGGAGTGTGTTTGTCTTCCTTGGGAGATGAAAATGTTGATCAATTTCTACTTTGATCAGTTCCTTCCTTGATCTGTTTCTCTCTTGATTACTTCTCCATAAACATACAGTCCCCATCCGGCAGAGGAATATCAACCATAAATAAGTACACGATAGGGAGAAAGGGGGGAGAAAGTCGGAGAAAAGTAGGAGAAAGTTGTATAAACAAGATGTCTGCCATAGCATCTCTAAGGTAAACACAAATAGCCAATGAGAGCGGCAGAAACTGACGCGTCATAAACCCCCAGCTGGCATCGGCCTAAACTTAATCAAAAACCTGTTTATAAATTACAGAAATAATTGGGTATATTTATTATTACCAGCTACCCTAGTTGGCGCCTTTCACAGCCCCTTGGAGGTCGTGAACACAAATGTCAGATAAGACTAACGGAAAGTGGCTATTTCGTACCCCCTGTGGCGCCATCTTAAATTAAATCAAGGTTCGTTTATAAGTTACAATTAATCGCCTAAATCGGTTACTTTTAGAGGGTGTTCAGACCTTAAAATGCCATATAAGGGATTCGACTACCATCTCCAACGAACTTTAAATGAATCGTGAAAATTATCGACCATTGTATGTAGCTCAATTAAATCTAATCGTTTCATTATGTGCGTCACGTCTGGCCAATGGGGGCGCCACGCATTCATTATTACTAATGACACGGGTGGCGGCATTACTCATAGACGTATAACTTCACCTCATTCACTTTTGACCCAGATTCGAGCCTCGTAAGTAGAGATTCAAGAACACCTCTGACTACCCAAAGGATTCGAAACAAAATGAACCCAAATGAAGTAGTAAAATGCTAAAATTATCTAATATAACTTTCAAATAATCATCTCTACGTCGGAAATATTCCACAGTAGATAATTCTTTGAGAGAATCTACAAATACAGGTAGTAATAATATGGGAAAAGTGTTGCCATACGCGCATCAATCATTAACCTTCCAGCCATTCTCCCCATTCATACTCTGAGGTTCATTCACAACCACGGCAAGGCGGTACATATACAGGTATATTATCACGGCCAGCCATTAATAAAATAAGTAATAAAAGAAATCCCCATCACCCACATAACTGTTCATTACAACATAAAGAATGATTGTTTCATTACATGCTACATAACTAATAATTATCACACTATATTCTACATAACTGTTTACCATAGTACACTCCATATAAGTAATTGCCATCATACTATTCTCTACATAACTAATAATTATCACAAAATCCTCTACATAACTAATAATTATCACAAAATCCTCTACATAACTAATAATTATCACTATAATCTACTTAAGCACTTATAATACTCTGCATAAGTAATAATTATATACTTTAATCATGCCCATAGAATAATTACAAGGGGTCTATACAGTCTTATTTGGTAAACTGAATAGAAACCCAGTCTAAACAACGTTTTGGTCATTCTCAATAAGTTTTGAATCTGCTTCGATGAGCTGTTCCAGCGGGTTGACTCGCCTGTGTTTACTGAGCTCTCCCTAGCCAGTCAACTTCCTCTGTTTTCGTTGGTACCGTCACAGGAATCTAGAGAAAAATACACCTATATCCCAAATAATGTTTACTAAAGTGTGATAAGGTCTTCAGAGTGCCTTAAAGTGTCCAGAAGTGTTATAGATTGCAGTGTAATGTTATAGTGGTCTGCCACAACTTGCCAGAAAATGACACCAACTCTTGAAAAATACCAATACTGTACAAGTATTACAAGATGCCATGGTTACAAGATGTTATAAGTGTCAAAAGCATCAGGAAGTAACATAAAGTGCGGTAAAGTGTCACAGACTGCTGTAAAGTGACACTGCATGATATAGGGTAAATATTGAGAACAGGTGCACCACTGAGGTCGGGTCTATTGTGGCCATTACTTAAGCAACATTTATTACTTTACTTTGTTTGTTGGTTAGTTAATAAGAAGCCAAGTGCCAGAGTGAGAGAAAAATGTATTCGAATTCACTTAGGCAAACAGCAAAGAAATCGTGTCATGGCCTCCGTAGTTTCGGTGTTCAGTTATCGTCATCAAGTGATATAAAGTGTTAATAACTGCTATTTAATGTCAAAGAGTCATAAATTATCTTACATTATCATAAAATATCGTAAGTGTTGTAAAATAACAAAGTGCCATAAAGCCTCTTCATATATCACAGTATGTCAAAGTGTCATGAAGGCTTTCATGGTGTCAAGAAGTGTTGTACAGTGTCAAGAAGTTTTTCATGGTGTCGAAGTGTCTTATGGTGTCATGAAGTGTCTTACGATTTCATGAAGATTTCTCACGGTGTTATGAAGATGTCTCACGGTGTCATGAAGTGTTGCAGAATATTATTACTGTCACGGGAGTACAACAGAAGAGAGATGAGGTGAGTACTAATTAGAATTTTTCACAGGGAAACTTCAGATAGTTGATGATGTCACTGGTAAACATTAGTGGGCAACAGTCTAGACGAGTTGTGCACCTTAACTATCTACTGAAGGACATTTTACCATGGAACATAAATGACTTTCACCTAATTAACTCGCCGAAAAATACGGGAACAAAATGTTTTGTGTAATATAAAATTTACGTGCTATGTTTTTCGACTACGGACTGCAAAATCCACCTGCCATCGTACAGTACATCTCGGTATTAGTTAATGTCATAGAATGTTTGTTTTTTTAAGAATAAATTTAAATGTGTTACACTAGTCTGTAGTATTTTAGGTTAAGTTGTGTTAGGTTGGGTTGGGTTGGGTTAGGTTGGGTTGGGTTGGGTTGTGTTAGGTTGGGTTGGGTTGGGTTAGGTTGGGTTGGGTTGGGTTGGGTTGGGTTGGGTTGGGTTAGGTTGAGTTGGGTTGGGTTGTGTTAGGTTGCATTATGTGGTTAGGTTAGGTTGCATTATGTGGTAATATTTAGCCACCTTAGGAAGAATCGGTAGAAGGATAATAAAACAACACAGGGGAGAGAAGAGAATTAAAGACATGGAAGAGAAAGTGTGTAATGGTGGTGGTGGTGGTGATAGTAGTAGTTGTGGTAGCAGCAGTTTTATTATTAATAGAAGAAGAGGTAGTAGTAGTAATAACAGTAATAGTAGTAATAATAACAGTAATGGTAATAGTAAAAGTGGTGGTGGTGATAGTGGATTGTGGTAGTGAAGGTGGTGGTCAAAACACATAAGAAAGTGCCACACTCAGACACTTCCCTCCCAGGTGTGTGCAGTATATCCTGCTTTGTACTTCTTTACTCTTGTCTGGTTATGGTTGTGGATATATGAACATGCTCTTGCTTGATTATACAGTATTATTACAGGTTTACAGTGACGATATGTTAGTGCTACAAGGATACAGTTTTACAGTGTCATTGTATTGAAGTGATACACTGTTACCGTACAACAGTGATATAGTGTACACCATTTTACGTTACATGTACATTAAAGTACAATAATTAATGAAGACGATGTTATACAGAAACACACTTAAGGGGTGGGCACTTAGACCGTACCACTGATATTGAAAAAGTTTATTTTGCCAGAAAAATACAGATACAGACGTATAATATGAACAATGTTGACTTGGCTGTACTTGTTGAATAGGTTAAGAGGTTACATTTGAGGCAGCTTTCTCTAAGTAATTACGTCGATAATAACCACATCCCCGACGCCTCATTTGTGTAGAAAGTGGGCGTCACGCGTTACTGTCCTGATGAGGAAACTATTTTGGCGAGATGAAGAGAGTTATTAAGTCACTTTCTATACTTGAGATAACGAACTCGACTCTATGCTTCAGTAGCGTTAAATTGAATGGAATTATATAATTTACTTTCAATGTTAAGTATAATGATGGATGAAACAGCGGGGCGACTTTCTCCGCCGTTGACAATAAGGAAACTTTCTTTCTTTTTTTTAATCCGAGGAATTTTTTGGCTTTCTGAAGTTACAGGTTGACAAAGGTTAACGAACTTCCTGGAGTCTTAGTTTAATCTAGCTTGACCTTAACCCATCTGAATCCTAGCTTAACCAAACTAAATCCTAGCATAACCTAACTGAATATCGACCTTAACCTAACTAAAATTTAACTTTAACTGATTCTCAACCTTAACAGACGGAACCTAAGTGAAACTAGCCACATCATATCCTAACCTAACCCAATTAACCTAACTACTCCCTCATCGCCGCCTTCTCGTGTGTTCTAAGTCTACGTAGTGTATTCAGTATTCGTCCGCCTGTACGTAATCTAACTTAGCCTAACCCAACCTTAGTCTAACCTAATATACCCACACCCGCTTGTCCGGAATGAATCGTGCATTTGCTTAACATGAGTGAATTATCCGCTTAGGAGAGAGTCAACCCGTGGGCCGTATATGTCGCCTCCTACTGCACAACACTGGCGCCAAGTTTAATAGATACAGTGAGTAGGAGGAGGACTGTTGCCCTTATAGTTGTCGGGATAACTAATACAAATGAACATTACTTGATATTCTCTCCGTTGAACAAACACATTCACCAACCATCTCAATTCCTTTATGTATTCTGTTCACTTCAACATTAATCAAGATAGTCTCTGGTTAAAGAGATTCTAATCGCATCTAGATTTCCAAATCTTCTTAAGTTATATTCCCCAAACCAATTACGGCAACGTAAAGACTTTAAACATCCGGAGATTAGATTTACATACTCTAGTCTACGGATACTATTCCAGCCGGATGTGGAGAATTTTCCGATTTGTTAGGCAAAGAAAACATGACTATTAGCCCGTACCCAAAATTAATTTAACCTAGCCATAATAAAGCCAAGCTTAATCTAACCTACTCATACCTATCCACAACCTAACTTAACCAAACGAAACTCGTGCTTTTAGTGGCAAAATTTAAGCTCTGTTCCGGGTTCTGAATTGAGTCCGAGACTTTGGTATCTATATTGATAAATAAATATTCGTATTTGTTTTTTAAAGTTCACATGCTGGAGGGCATCAGTCCTTTAGTCACATATGCAAATCATTTAGTTAAACGAAGAACTTTTATTCACAAACGAAAGTGAAATTTGACCTTTGCATTATAGAAGGGAAGGACTGCTGATATAAGAGACGTTTACGTGAAAAAAAAATGGCTCAAAAAGGATGTACAGTCGGGGACAAAAGTTCGCTCCCCGTGGTGAAATCGAGTCACGGGAATAAGTCCAAATTGACTTACTTACCCTGGCTGTTTCATCTCATTTGGTGTCGATGCTGCTTCATTTTGGGAAGGAGCGAACTTTTGACCCCCGACTGTACCTCATGTTTACATTGTCCCTGTCTTAAGAATCCAATTTAAATGTGTATAATTTTTCTTAGTTTATTTTATCTTTAATTACTTCATTATTTGTGTTGTATTTTTTATTTTATTAATTATGTGGGTATGAATATGTGCACGTGTATGTCTTGTCCTCAATCTCGTCACCTTCAGGAACTCTCGTCTGCCTTCAAGAAAATGGAAACTCAAGGATTATTATTTTATGACGGCGTAGAAAGTGAATTTTATATACAGTCACACACACAGAGGACAGGCAGGGGCCCAGTAGGAACTAGTTCATGTTAAGACTAATCAATTTCACCTGGACCTTTAATAGTGAATATTAAGTTTAAATTTCATAAAACATTTATATTATTCTCAGTTTTAACCAGTATCAGATCACCCACCTCGCCTCTGTGTATATTGTACAGGGAAACGCACTTAACTGCTCGGTGCCCTCTCTTCATGTTTTTCTGAGATCAAACTTCGATGATATAACGTGTGGTGCCGTGAACTATGAAAGTATGTTTTATATCTAATAAGTCAAAGGCAAACAGCCAAATTATATGTTAACACACCTTGAGGTTTCAGGTCAAATGGGGTCGTCTTGTACTGTACTTACATACCAAATGATAATATAATATAATCATTTAAATTCAAGTCCATTAGCATTGAGGCTCATTTGATCATTCACCCTCATATAACTGCTCTATGAATTTTTTTTTTAAATTTAACCAATGACTGCCGTTACTGTAAATAAATCAATGAAAAGAAAACCAGAATCAGGGGGTATGCGTTCGTCTGACTGTCTTGTGGAGTCGGATTATTTATTGTGGTTCTTGACGCACAGCATGTGGCTGATGTTGACATCAAAGGTTCTGTCGACTGAAAGTCTTCATATATTAAAGGAAAGCGAGAATCGAGATTACAAAGCCTTATTTTCCGCTTCAAGACTGTTGTTATTGGTCCTGGGAGCTATTAAAAATGGGGTCTATTAGGAGTCGGGCCTGTTAAGAGTGGGAGCTATTCAGACCGGGGCCTTTCGTGACAGTGGCCAATTATGACTGAGGCTATTAGGAATGGGGTTTGTTAGAAGTAGGGCCTATTAACAGGGAGCCTATTAGGATTAGGCCCTATTTGGCCTGCAACCTAATCCTACAGACTTTCATCCACACTCGATCTACTTTATAAGTTTATGACACAAAAGAAAACGTTCAAGTGAAGCACCTGTGTCTGTCACACCTTGACCTAGTAGTAATGGTTGCCCCTCGTGTAACGAGGATGGCCGACCCAAGGGCCACATAGGCGTGAATTTGTTTAAGGTGTAGAAGTTGTCACCAACACAACAACCACACCTTGAGTTAACGAGCTCCATGACCCAGTGTCAAGGAATAGTCAGTGAAAACCGGACAACTCGCCAACTGCACTGGCTAACCGTTACCCCGGAATACGATCCTTAAATCGATTAACTTCCAGGTTCCCAATAACTGCTTGGTAGACAGAGACAAATGGCGTAAAGAAACTTGCTCATAGTTTCACACACACACACATTATACACAAAAAAGATATACACACAAAAAACAAGAGACACGGTGACAGCAGACCTTGACACAACGGGGCAGACAAACAATATTATATACTTTCACCAACAAATAAATTATTATTTTTTTTTTAAATATCAGAGCTGTAGTGAAAGGTAACTTTGCCTTGTCCTCTACTACTACTACTACTACTACTACTACTACTACTACTACTACTACTACTACTACTACTACTACTACTACTACTACTACTACTACTTGGCCTCCAGCCTCCCCCAATAGCCACACCTTCGCCACCATTTATTTACCTTAATATTAACTATCCTAATACATAAGCAACTATCCTATCTGTGTTAAATTAGTTGAGCCGCAGATCGATGCGGCATTCGGTGACTGTAGCCTCATAGTCGATATCTGCAGCAGTTGACGGAGTAGGGGCAGAAGCTCTCGTTCCCCTGAGGCAGAGCAAAGCCGACCGAAGGAGAGAGAAGGACAGTCGACATCTCATCCAGGCTGTGACATAACTTCTGGGCTGCTGCTTCTGTTCGGAGATCAGCTCCGCGAGTCTGGCGTAGAAACATCTTGCGCTTGGGCCCATCCCACCAGAGGTTGTGAACACTAGCGGAGTGAAGCTGCCTTGATCGACATTTTGAATTCTCTCCCCATATGCCCTTCTCTTGTCGTTCTCGTTCCTCCTATGTGCAGCATCGAGAGCTAGGTTACGGTGACAAACGGCCATGGGATCAAAAATCCTGATGTCGAAGAAGGCTCGCTGTCCCCGCGTCCAGAATCCTCGAGCACTGACGTCCACACGGGCTTCGTTAGATGTGTTTGAAGTCCTGTGTTGGAGGATCTCGCCATCCAGTGGAAGGAGGGTCGGTTCTACCATGACGTCCCGGCAGGTTTCCTTCAACATATTTGCTGTGAGATCCCTTACCTCGTCATGCCTCATGCATATGAAGCCCCCCTTCTTGCAAACCATGGCGTGATCGCCATCATAGGAATAGCCACACACGCATTGGGAGGGCAAACCATCTACTGGCCAACCGTACCTTAGAGCAATGGCATCTGTAAATTCTTGTTTGTTAAGGCTGAAACCATTTGCCCTTATCGGTAACGTAGTTAACCAGTTCGAGGCGCCCACCTCCTGCGCTATAGCTACTTTTTTTGTCAGATTTTCTGGAACCTGCAGCAATAATTGCTGCAACATGTCATTTTGGCAGTGCTGCCGATCTGTTGTAATGGATCTACGGATCTTATTAACTTCGCTGGTGTCCACTTCCCCTGTTGCATTCTGGGCTATTATGTGGTCAGTGAGGGCTGCCGTGAGCTTAAGTGAATTTTGATGTTCAGAGTCAGCAATCTCCTCTGGATTAGTTAGTCCCATCCCTCCCAGTCTTGGTGGAAGTGCAAGAAGTGTTCTTTCTACTGGGGTTAAGTCGTGGTGTTTCACTAGTTTGGGAATGAACTTGACACTGATTGCTTCTTCCAAAGGGTGGAGGAGGGGTCGGATCTCAGGGATGGTACGCATCAGGTAGTTCCAACGATGCTTGACTCCATGTGTGAATGCTGCAAAGGCCGCATGTGGCTCTGTGTTAGCAATCTCCGATAGAGCATGGATTTCGCTAACCCACTCGTTCACCTTTCCCCCTACGTACTGGGTCTTGAAGTCCGTAGTGCCAATTACTGCGCCTAGATGTCTTTGGCCGTCCTTAGTTATTTTGACCTCACTTTCGCCGAAAACCTCCACAGCCCGATCATAATGATCTGGCTTCACGATGAGGAAGGATTTGCTGGCGTTTGGGTGGTACCCTATTTGTGGACCTCGCGATGTTACCAGGTCCCACCACTTTTTGATGTCCTCCACTTTTCCTGCTCCTGTGAGGTCATCAGCATATGCCACTTGTTTGACCCCAGTTGTTTCATACTTTATTTCTTGTTGGAGCACTGATAGGCCTATTGCATACATTGCCATTGCAACGGGGTCTCCCTGTGTTGTTCCCTCGGTCGACTGTAGGATGGTATCACCTCGTAGAGCCTTGTTGTTTACTACGTAGAGGTCTGAAGGATTCCTATACGAATTTTCAACATACATCGCAAAGCTAGGACACTTGATCTTGATGTTGTGCAGTGCCGCCTTGCGGTTAAGTATGTTGAATGCGTTTGAAGCATCCACCAGGAGAACGGCCTCACAATCACGCTGCTCAAATATCAATCTCATGGCGTGAATGGCCGCCTCCCCACCAGCCTGGTGGCCAGCACACACTTGTAGGTTCCCTGCTGCTGCCCTGACATCATCCTTTACCACCTCCATTATACACTTTCCGATGATCCGCCTCAGCACTTCCCCCACCCCTATAGGTCTACATCCTGGTTTCTTTTCCAGAGGAATAAGGCGGCAGGCCGTCAGAGCCTGGAGGTGATGGCAGCAAGAGGATGCAAGCTTTCTTGCAAGGGTGGCAATGGCAGTGCAGAGATCGCTTGCTACAGGGCCAAACTTGTTTGTGCTGAGGATGACTCTCCAACCGTTTGCATCCAGACCTGAAGGGCCGGCTCCGCCTCGAGTCTTCAGTGCCTTTTTCCACACCATCTCTCCTGTTATTTTCTCGAACAGGACAGCGTTTGGTGGGATATAAGCACCCTGGAGCCTGATGCCTTCATCTTCGCTTGCAGGGGGATGTTTCTCTTTCAATAGTTTTAATGTCGCTCTGTTTATTGGCATCACTCCACCGGAGGATTCATGTGTGAGAGATCTTACCGCGAGAGACACTTTTCCCACACGCATTTTGTTTCCAAATTGTCTTGCCACGTCATCGGTGTTTTGCTTTCCGTCACCCGTAGATTTTAGTCTCTCCTGCAGTGTTCTTGCTTCACATAGGAGATCATCTAGGGCCCCAGTCTGCCACATTGTCAACCTTCTCTTCATTGCTGCCACATTTTCTTTGTGCTTAGCCTTTGTGTGTGTCCTCTGACAAAATAGATGTGGTATTATTGCCAGTATTTGAAGAGCTAGGGGGGCGAGGAAGCGGTCCTGAGTGTAATCAGTCATGAAGTGAGTCATCTCCCGAATCATTTCTTTGGTGGCCGCACACTTGGGTGGTTCAAATAAGTTAGCGGGCGACCACTTGACAATTTCTGAGTAGGTTTCTTTGACCCATACGCCTGCATTTTCCATCGACATGCCATTCCACTGAGGCGGCTGTCTCTCATTCTCCTCGTGGACACCTGCTACTGAGGGAGCAGCATTTATTAGTACTACATTATCGGGTTGAGTAGACTCACTGCTACTACTACTACTACTACTACTACTACTACTACTACTACTACTACTACTACTACTACTACTACTACTACTACTACTACTACTACTACTACTACTACTACTACTACTACTACTACTACTACTACTACTACTACTACTACTATACTATAATAATAATAATAATAATAATAATAATAATAATAATAATAATAATAATGTCGTCTTATGGCCTCCAACCTCCACGCATTTTATCACTGACCAACCAAACATTCGAGCACTGGAGTCTGTAAATTCATGTTTGTCAAGTCTGAAGTCCTTTGCTCTTATTGGTATCGTTGTTAGTCAGTTTGAGGTTGTTAAATTGACACTAAGAGCGGGGTTGTATTGCCGATGATACAACATATATTATTTTTTGTACTGATAGACAGGTTTTTAACAATGCACAATAATAAGCTTATTAAGTTTATCAATCGACCTGTGTATGTCTTGCCAGATTGAAGATAACCCACCGAAATTTTGATAATTTATTCTGATTATTACGTGTCCTCATATCAATTAGAATAATTATTTATTAAAACTTCATAATCTATGATACAATTAAGACAATTAATTATCAAAATTTCAACAATTGGATCATAGATCCTTAATCGGCGTGTCAAGGACGACCTATGCTCAAAATACCAGTATAGGTCGACCACGACATACAGATTAAAATCATACCTTTCCTGGTTAATTGACGTTACGTGTTGAACACAGTACTGGCCAAGCAAAGAAAGATGAAACACACATACTGACTCAAGCACGGACACTTAAAACACAGGAGCCGACACATTAACACATTCTTGACAAGTAAACGCAGATTTTGCTAAGTAAACACAAAGGCTCATACATTAACGCAGTGCTGACACGTAAACACAGGTCATGTAAGGCTGACACATTAACAAAATTACTAACAAGGTAATGTTAGAAGAACCTCAAGTAACTTAACTTATACCTACGTTACATTAGGCTAAGTTGAGGCTAAGCTAGGTTTCGGTTAAGTTAGATTAGGATATGTTAGATTAAGTTTAAGTTAAGTTAGGTTAGGTAATGTTAGGTTAAGTAGGTTTTATTCGATTCACATTTTAGTAAAATTTTCGTCATTAGCGGGAAAAAGGATCACTGTCGGAAACACAAGCGAGGGAGCGGCACTATGAACTGGCTGCGGGTGGTGCTTCAATAGTCCGTTTCTATACTAATATTACCCGTGTAGCCCCTTGAAGGAGGTAAGACCCTTTGAGGCGTAATATACTGTAATCTCTTTTGTTGAGTAATTTTAATATATATATTTTTTTTACCGAACCTGAATCATGTGGCGCTGTATACGTTTACTGGGGTTTCTTATGTACGGTAGGCATGCAAGAAACCCAATAAGAAGCATTGCCAATCGTACCTGTCAAAGTGCATCAAGAGAGAGTGTCACGTGTGCTATTAAGTAGCCTCATAACCTAACTAATAGACTGATCAGTAACAACAACGTGAAATTAGGTTTCGTTCATAAGAAAAGTATAAAATCAACAATCAGTATTAGCCGCACACAAAAAGAAACCATTAGAATGGAGTGAGGCAAGTGTCGCACGGCGTCAAGTAACCGACGTCACTTACGCGAGCACAACGAAATGATAAAACAAATGAACAAAATAGATTCTAAGGTTGAACAGGCATGGGATCAACTGCCAGCCCTATTTAGTAAAATGCTGGGCTGCATCTATGAACTACCATCATAAATCAGCACTGAAAAGAAAGGTAAACACAACGGTGGACAAAAATATAGGTTCCGGCCATGAGAAAGGGAAAGCGTAGGGTTGGGGTCGGGTCTTGCATCCAACTGTTAATAATTACTAACACCCTTCTCACTCACTTCCGCCGTCTGGGAGTCTCCCGCCAACTTTCCCTTAACGATCGTCTTTTTTTCACGGATGTCTTAAGACGGTTCTCCTGCCACGGATTTCCAGCCATGTTGACGCTGATTGATTTTTTAACCATATTTGCAAATGTGAAAACGTATCTAAGAGGCTCGCTTCGACTACAGCAACAAGCGTAGAGTTTCAAAGGGTAAAAAGAGTAAAATTTCCCTTAACTGGGCACGTTACGTCATACCTAACAGGCTCGCTCACATGAGCTATGGTTCAAACTCCAAGTAATAAATTCCGAAAATACAATACAGGACAGAGAGACGCATCCTCAAAATCCCACTCGTTTAATATTGCTCCCGACTAAATGTAGTATATGGTAAATTATTCAGACGATACACGTCACCTACCGCACGAAGATGAATGAGCAAAGGAAGGTCAGAATGTCGCTTAGAGCATCGTAATCAAACACGTTCTCTTATTCTTTTTTAAGAGGAAATAATACCATCGGTGATCTGTTAGACTCGGCAGCCTTGTTTCTTCTTTATTCTCGTCTGCTTTCTCATAAATAATAGAAGTTGTAGGTTTATTGGACATCTACACTCATAGGCCCCAGTTACAATAGGCCCCAGTTGTCATAGTCCCCATTTGTAATAGACCTCTACGTCATATTATATCCTATATTAGACTGTCTCACACTATCCTACACTATGCTGTATCACGCTGTATTCTGCCTCCGACTTCACCAGACTGTATCCTGTTACAATGAAGTCATTGTAATATTGAGAAATTCTAAGTATTTCATTGAAGGTAATTAAAAGCGTTATATCATAATTACCACCGCCGCCATTACTAATCCAGGATGTTGACACTTTATAGTCCAGGATGATGACACTTTATAGTCCAGGCTGTTGACACTTTATAGTCCAGGATGTTGACACTTTATAGTCCAGGATGATGTTGACACTTTATAGTCCAGGCTGTTGACACTTTATAGTCCAGGCTGTTGAGACTTTATAGTCCAGGCTGTTGACACTTTATAGTCCAGGATGTTGAGACTTTATAGTCCAGGCTGTTGAGACTTTATAGTCCAGGCTGTTGACACTTTATAGTCCAGGCTGTTGACACTTTATAGTCCAGGCTGTTGAGACTTTATAGTCCAGGCTGTTGAGACTTTATAGTCCAGGCTGTTGACACTTTATAGTCCAGGATGTTGACACTTTATAGTCCAGGATGTTGAGACTTTATAGTCCAGGCTGTTGAGACTTTATAGTCCAGGCTGTTGACACTTTATAGTCCAGGATGTTGACACTTTATAGTCCAGGATGTTGAGACTTTATAGTCCAGGCTGTTGACACTTTATAGTCCAGGCTGTTGACACTTTATAGTCCAGGATGTTGACACTTTATAGTCCAGGCTGTTGACACTTTATAGTCCAGGATGTTGACACTGTTGGCACCTTCTGAACCCGCCAGATTAATTTTTACATATATTTCTTAACTTAAATTTACATAGCGATAAAAGATATTCAACATAGCAACCCAATTTAGGTTAGGTTAGGTGAGGTCAGGTTATCTTAAGTTAGGGTAGCTTAGGTGAGATCAGGTTATCTTAAGTTAGGTTAGGGGGAGTCAGGCTATCTTAGGTGAGGTGTGGTTGAACAAAGTAGTTGTAAACAACTATATAGATGACAGTACAAGTGTAATATCCTGGCAGGTGTCAGTTACGCCCCGTGACTCACTGTCAACCTGTAGTTCCTCCAAGAGACGGGACAATGGTGGCCTTGAGTGGACGGAAGCACATTAAGGAGAATGACAGGGCGCTGACTCATAGACAGGGAAACACACCTAATCTAACCCGATAGTACTATCATCTTTGTTAGTGTAAGAATGATTCAACTTGCATGAGGGACAACATTGTATCCAAGATGGCGGAGAATCATGTACACGCCTGTAATGAACGAAGTCAAATATTAATTGTGGTTGTGATAGCTCAGGCGGGAATATCGTGTATGATTCGGTTATCCTCTATGATTCGGTAATCCTGTATGATTCGGTTATCGTGTATGATTCGGTTATCGTGTATGATTCGGTTATCGTGTATGATTCGGTTATCGTGTATGATTCGGTTATCCTGTATGATCCTGTTATCCTGTATGATTCTGGCAGTGTTACCATGAGACATCTTCACTTTCCCAGCCAAGGCCGCAAGTGAGGGTGACCGCCCCTTCACCTCCCGTTGTACACAGTCTTCTGAAAATCATGTTCCAATAATGATCGAATAAACACAACGAGTGATAAGTTGCTCACGTAATGATTCATGCTTTGTTTTTTCAGTTAAAACTTGTATTTGGTCCCGGGAGGAGTGATCGTGTTGTTAACCTCTTCCATTCGTTCATACCCACCATTCGTTCACTCGTTCATTCGTTCATACCCACCATTCGTTCACTCATTCATTCGTTCATACCCACCATTCGCTCACTCACTCATTCGTTCATACCCACCATTCGTTCACTTGTTCATTCGTTCATACCCACCATTCGTTCACTCATTCATTCGTTCATACCCACCATTCGTTCACTCATTCATACCCACCATTCGTTCACTCACTCACTCGTTCATACCCACCATTCGCTCACTCATATACATTCATTCACTCAGCCAGTCTTGCATTCACAAAGATTCACCCGCTTATTTTCGTCCCTTTAAATAGGAAAATACGGAAGGAAACTGGTTAAGATAGAATCTTCAGACAATTTCGCCGCCATTTTGATCGTTTTCCTATTGTTGCATAAGACAGGCAGTTAGAAGCTCTCCTCTACACTTTGGGGGAAACTTTTCACCGACGAACTTTAGAGAATTCATTTTGTTAGCGTAATTGAGTCGGTTGGATATGCTCACTCATCTCCAGTTGTCATTTCACTCGTTATTGCTGTATTAGGGTTGAGGAGGTTAACGACAGTGGGGTTAACGTAGGTCACAGGTCACAGGAAGGACGTGTAGTTGAACACAGTTAAGTGACTAAGAATGCAATTTCTTCATCACAGCTTGCCAGGTATGAACCAAACTCGTTGAAGAAAACTCTTTTAAACTTTGAATACGAGTATTTAAACACTGCTTTTTTATTATGAACACGAGTCGTTGAACACTGGTCGTTGATTATTATGAACACGAGTCGTTGAACACATCTCATTAAATGTAACTTTGTGTACAGTTCACTGGCCATGATTATTTGAAGGTAAGTCATTGCTCAGAACTCGTTGACTGCTTCTCTGACCGTGATCCAATGAAGAGAAGTGTTCACTATGATTCGTTGACATTGACTTATTAAGAGTGGTTTACTATGGGTTTGAACGCTGCTTATATAGTACTACGTGTTTAAAAATAGCTCTTTCTGTTCCTCTC
>NW_024719643.1:0-28857 GCF_018991925.1 Homarus americanus
TTGCCTGGACCCTCTTTGTTCTCTCGGAGCATCCAGGATGCCAGGCGTGGTGTTTGCCCCCGCAGTTGGCACACTTGGGGGCAATTTTTTCCCCATTCTTCAGCTTGGTGAGGCAGGAGTGTGTGCCGTGCTTCTGTGCGCAGACTGCGCAGATTTCCTTGTACGTGCACCTTGTCTGATGGTGCCCGTACTTCTGGCATCTGAAGCACCGCAGGGGCTCTGGGACGAAGGGCCTCACTTCGTAGATCCCCCAGGTTTTGAGGTCTATGGTGCTGGGGGGTGAGCCGTAGTGCGTTATGAGCACTTGTTTCGTGGTGGCCGTCTTGTCGGACAGGGGAGAGCATCTCTCGGCTTTTAGGATCTTCGGGTGGTTCTCCAGGGGTTCGAGAGGTAGCTCCTTTGGGTACCGGAGGACTACCGACTTCATCAGTTTCTGGGCGGGGTCTAGCTTGGTTGAAGTAATGGTGGTGGTGCTTTGTAGGTAAGTGTCGAGGGTGGTGGCGGAGTTCTTGTCTTTGGGGTGAACGATCATCTCCCCCTTTAGGTTGGGCCGCACTGAGAACTTGGCCAGAGGATTTAGCTTTTCCATCTCTGTGACGGCGGCATATGTTGTTTTTGCGTCCGTTTTCGTGATCCGGAATTTTGGCAGTGTCGTTGGAGGTGAGCTGGTGGTGGTGATGGGTGCCTTTGGGGCTGCTTGACGGCATTCGTTTCCCGAAAAAGCACGTCGGCGTTTCTTGTTTTCTACCTTCGTCCAGTTGTCCTCGGTAGCGGTAGCAGTGGTGGTGGTGGTGGAGGTGGTGGTGGTGGTGGAGTTGTTGGAGGTGGTGGCAGTGTTCCTAGTTTTCAGGGCTTCATTGAAGGCTCGTAACTGGTCTGCTTTCTCTGTGCGAAGCCTGTCGTGGTTCGGGTCGTCAGGTTGGCGGTTCAGGCGGGGATCGCGGTTAGGAGGGCGTACGCGCTCCATAACCGGGTTGTTGTTGTTGTTGTTGTTGTTGTTGTTGTTGTTGTTGTTGTTGTTGTTGTTCCTGAGCTTCTCTCACGGAGCCCCGATTGGGGAAGCCTACTTCCTAGTGTATGTGACTGCTCACTTATAGACGTGAGCTAAGTGTGCCTATTTGGGAAGGATAAGGATTGCGACCCTCTTTCCAGGTGGACCCGCACGATCACGGTTTTCCTGGAAAGACTCGGCTGGGGAGGGTTTTGCTCCGACCCCCTTTCGTGTTCACAATCTCCTGGGAGGGAGGTGAACAGTTACAGGGGGGACCGCAGGACGAATACACTTTTGAGGGTGCAGGTCCCTAGGCCAGAGCGAAAAAGGAAAAATAGTAGTAGAAGGAAAAGGGCTCAAACCACGCCGGGAATATCGCGCTATAACTGCTCTCCAGCTGGAGTGTGGGTCACTCACACCACCAGTGGGGAGGGCAAGCTAATGCTCGATAAACCAAGAACGCTCGTGAGTTGTTGTGGGCGATGACAGTCGTGGGTGGTCGGTCCGGTCCGGGAAGATGGCCAACAATGGCACAAGGGAGAGGGCGGTCTTCAAAGTTCCGGGTCCAGCAGGAGGTCTTGTTGAGAGGTCTTCTTCGTTCAGGAGCGATGTGATAAGTGGCGGCCCGGCAGGCGGGCGGGCTTATATACAGACATTCTCCACCTCAGTGGCCACCTCATTGGCCACGAGTGCCGCATGCGTCATCCGCAAGCTACGCCCCACCTCCAAGAGGGAGGGACGGCCTTGGATGAACGATACTACCGCTGCGTCCACAGCACGCCACCTACTCCCACCAAACCGTGGGCGAAGCCACACCAGGACCACCTGTAGTAGCAACCACAACAACATGACTGGACGAGGCAAAGGCGGCAAGGGACTTGGAAAGGGTGGCGCCAAGCGTCATCGTAAGGTGCTTCGTGACAACATCCAGGGTATCACCAAGCCCGCCATTCGTCGTCTAGCTCGGCGTGGAGGTGTTAAACGTATATCCGGCCTCACGAAATGTAACCCAATGTAGTTTATAATCTATCCTAACATGACATAACATAACCACGCACTATATTACTTCGGTAAGAGTAATGAGTTTTAATACGCAAAGTTGCAGTTATCATACATACATACTTAACATGCTAGTGGCAGGGGGGATTGAAGTGAATTTTAGGAGGAGAGAATAGGTGCAGTGGCTAAACAGCGCTTGCGTGAGGGACTTTAAGCAGCAACTCGCCTGGATGCGGCAGGACAGAGTCAGGTCAAGCGTCCGGTGCATATTGGGTTCCGCCATGGTTTCTCAGTGTTTGGTCGGCTTGATTGTCTGTGTTGTTTTCTTGTTTGGAGGAAATGTCTTGGTATTCTTCTTCTTAGCTTGAAGTTGATTTCTTCTAACTCTTCTCCTCTTGTTGTTCGTCTTCCTCGTGTCTGCTATCATTCTGTAAAGACTCTATATATGTATGTAGGTATGAGTGAGTAACAGTTGCCGGTTACAGTGATACTTCATATTCGCTGGTGTTGTACTGTATGGCTTCGGTATTTCTTAATATACAAACGGCACCGTTAGGGGATTGAGGTATTTAAAAACCAGCCTACATTACTTATATATAGAAATAAATAATGTGGCTTGGACAATAATGACGACTACTCTCTCCTACCTAACCCAAACAAGGGCTTTTCGAAAGTATACATTGGACACAATTGACTTAGTACATACATTGGTGGTTTAACAAAAGCCCTCATTAGAGAAAGGTGAAGGAGCACACAGTGAACATACAGATTAATGTTTGCACACATAGATCATGTAAGGTGAGGTGTTGAACACCAGACACGTAGTGTAGTAACTCCCTCACAGATGGCGTTATGAGGGGCCTGAGGATGTAGCAGTTACCTCACAGATGGTGTTATGAGGAACTTCACATGATGATGCTGTAGCAAAACATTCACTACGTGGTGTCGTAGCATCTTGGGGACACCACGTGGTCCACATGACTCACTCATTCAAGTGGGTGAGGTGTGGTCCCAGGCCTCTCTATCGTGGAGTCTCAGGGGAAGTATAACCGGGTACCTGGGACCTCACTGTGTGAAGGTGGTTAGCTAGCTTGGGTAAGACTCAACTGCCGAGTTGTTTTTCACTGAGTTAAGCACTGTTCACCACTATTCATCACTGGTTCCATTCCTTTGCCAAATGAGATAGTACCTTATGGCAAGAACTTGTTGATAGTCCGGTGGGGAGGAGGGTTCAGGGGAGTGAGTTGGTATCGGCCAACATATAAATAATAATAATAATAATAATTAACGGTTTATTGAAAGTGCTTGGCAGCCAGAAGGCTGAAAATATACAGTTACATATTTGGGGAATGGGTTACGAATTACAAATAATATACAAGTAACATGAGTGACACAAATAAGACATATAATAACTAGCTGGGGAAAAGCTCAAACTACAGTTCATTTCAACATAGTGACAGTGCAAGGAGTAGTGTTTACTGGGAGTGAGTACACTGATTTATTACAAGTTATCGATAATTTTTACAATGGTTGGGACTGGGCTGTTCTTATAGCGATCAGTTCGTGCACGTATGGGCTGGATGCGGTTGTGGTGTCGAAGAGCAATTCTCGGACTAGGGATCTCAGGTGGTAGTAGGAGCCGGTGTATGGTGTAGAAGCTTCTTACCAAATTTGCAGATGAGGTCGTGGTGATGGTCAGTGAGAGTCTAAAGGGTCAGTGTGTTGAGCGCTTCTTGATATGTGGAGTAGGAAGGGTAGAGAATAATCTTGCATGGCCTCTTTTGCACTTTTTCTAGGTGTTTACGTTGTGTGGCATTTAGGGAGGAAGACCAGGTGGAGGAGGCATAGGTGAGCTTGGGAAGTATGAATGTTGTGTAAACACTGAGGAGCTCGTGTGCAGGAACACCGAGGGACTTGAGTCGGCGTAGGAGGTGGAGACAGAAACTGGAGGATTTGATAACTTCACTGACGTGTGGTTTCTAATTTAGTTTGTTGTCTATATGTATGTGTGTGTGTGTGTGTGTGTGTGTGTGTGTGTGTATATACTACTGTACTTTTTAGATCCTCCTACGCAACCTAACCTATTATAGTTAAGTATAGTAGGCTATACACTATTTTGTTAGTATGTGTTATAAAATGAAATTGCATGTTATTATTATTAATATTATTATTATTAATATTATTATTATTATTATTATTATTATTATTATTATTATTATTATTATTATTATTATTGTTATTATTATTACATGCTAATATAATACTAAGTTGCCCGCCAGATTTCCTCAGAGATGGGAGGAGCACATTGGCGGCGGTGTTGTTTATACTCCGCCCGATTACTGATTCCTATTCACCGAGCCAGAGCTGGCGGGCGGCGTGTTATGTGCCACGTTTTGTTTCCCATTGGGCGTACCGCTCAGCTGGGGAGTAGGAGATTTCATAAAAAGAAAGTTTGAGTGGAGAGCACACCTTTTCCTTCACATACAGTTATCTTAGACCATCTACTAGTATAATAGTTTGCACAAAAATACTCTACACTCTTTCTAGGTTATTGTTATGTTGTTTTTTTTTTTTTTGACTTCTCATCAGATTGTGCATTCAACTAATATACACTATTAGTGTGTTTATTATTATGTTTTATAGTATTATTTCGTATAATATTGGGTAACATAATTATAGTCACTAATATACACTATTAGTGTGTTTATTATTATGTTTTATAGTATTATTTCGTATAATATTGGGTAACACAATTATAGTCACTAGTATAGTTTATTATTGGGGTTTATAGCAGTTTGTGGTCTAATAGTATCATGCTTTATGAGTGGTGTTCTATGTAGTGATGATTAGGCAATAAAATATGCTTTGGGTGTTTATAGCAGTTTTTGTGGTCTACTAGTATCATGCTTTATGGGTGGTGTTCTGTGTAGTGATGATTAGGCAATAAAATATGCTTTGGGTGTTTATAGCAGTTTGTGGTCTACTAGTATCATGCTTTATGGGTGGTGTTCTATGTAGTGATGATTAGGCCATAAAATATGCTTTTGGTTTATTGCTAACAAAATATACTTTGCTCTACCGCTGTCGTGCAAAACATGGTGAAACTTACATACACCGTTAATAAAGTATTCATGGAAGAAGAAGAAGAAGAAGAAGAAGAAGAAGAAGAAGAAGTACGAGGAAGAATTGTGGAGGGAATGAACAGTGAGACAATGTAAAGCCTCCGGGATGGCGGCAGCGTTTCTGTTATTAATATATAATAAGACAATAGGAAAATATGTTGTTGTCTCTACCTGTATTATTACCTTTGCGATAGCATGGTTCAATTTTGGGAGGACAGAGGAAGGAGCAGGAGGTTAGGAAGGGAGAGATAGTGTCTGTGATCCTCGGGTCACCACTCCTCGGATTGTGTCAGTTCAAGTTTAGAAGCTCCAACAACTTTCCTGAATACGAATTCGCAACCTTTCGATTTACAACAGGTACCTACTTACTGCTACAGTAGGTGAACAGGGACCAAGGGGGCTAGGAATAGTGTCCAAACAACTTGCTCCTGCCTGCCTGTGTGATGTAGTCGTGGCCACAATTAGGTTAGGATACAGACACATCTGGCAAGTTAGTAACGCTGTACCCATACCGGAACACTCAGCATGTAAACTTTGTGATACACCTTTAAAGCACTATATTATTGAATGTGACACTGTCAAAGACTTCAGGCCACCTCACTTATTGTATCTTGAACTATGTCATTACTTCATTGAGGACATTACATTCTTGCTGTTTATCCCAAATTGGCTAGCTAGCTAGCCCACACTGATTAGTCTACAATTACAATATGACTCCAATGTATGCTGCTGGTAAATGTGTACTGTCAATGAACCAGAGTGAAAATAAGGTCGCCTCCCTTGCTGCTGCTGCTAAAGCTGCTGCTGCTTCTTGCGCCCTTCTAAGTCCCGTTTAAGTCCCCCACCCCAGGCCCCCGCAGTACCCCTTCACATCTACACCATTCAAAAACATTTACACTCAATTTGCACAGAGTGTTATCCTGCAAAACGTTGATGTCGTATATTTCTCTCTTTAAGTGATATCCTGTGGCTCCGAAAGGAGCCTGTTTGGTTAGGTTGTCTTGTGTGAACGAACCTTGGGTTCTTATTTCTTCTCTGTCTTCTTGGGGAGGAGCACAGCTTGGATGTTAGGAAGGACACCCCCTTGGGCAATGGTGACTCCAGACAGGAGCTTGTTCAGCTCCTCGTCATTGCGAATGGCAAGCTGAAGATGACGCGGGATAATGCGGGTCTTCTTGTTGTCGCGGGCGGCGTTACCGGCCAGCTCGAGCACTTCTGCTGCCAGGTACTCCATGACGGCTGCAAGGTACACAGGGGCACCTGCACCAACACGCTCAGCATAGTTGCCTTTACGCAAGAGACGGTGGATCCTACCCACGGGGAACTGGAGTCCGGCCCTGCTAGAACGGGACTTTGACTTGCCCTTCACTTTGCCTCCCTTGCCGCGTCCTGACATGTTGCTGCTGCTGCTTTTCGTGATAGGAGTTAAATTTCCGCCCGCCACCTTGGTCTTTTATACCAAGCTCAGGATCAGGCCAGGTGGCCGTCTCGCGGACCCAACCAATGTAAGAGAGCCGTAGCTGCAGCCAGTCTGATCCTGAGCGGCCCGCTCGGTATATAAGGAAAAGTTAGTCGGGCCAGTTTTCAATTCTCTCGCTCCGCGCCACGAGTAACTGTGCCGCCATGCCTCCCAAAACTTCCCGGAAAGGCTGCCAAGAAGGCTGGAAAGGCCCAGAAGGCCATTGCCAAGGGTGACAAGAAGAAGAAGCGCAGGAGGAAGGAAAGCTACAGCATCTACATCTACAAGGTACTGAAGCAAGTGCACCCCGACACAGGAGTCTCCTCCAAAGCTATGTCCATCATGAACTCTTTCGTGAACGACATCTTCGAGCGCATCGCTGCCGAGGCTTCCCGCCTGGCGCACTACAACAAACGCTCCACCATTACAAGTCGGGAAATCCAGACAGCTGTCCGACTCTTGCTGCCCGGTGAACTGGCCAAGCATGCCGTGTCTGAGGGCACCAAGGCTGTCACCAAGTACACCTCTTCCAAGTAAGAGGTTACTTGTGCACAACAAACACGCCATCCCACTACTACAACTTAATCGGCTCCATCGGAGCCACAGTTACATGTTAAAGAGACAGTTACCGACAGTGATATATTGAGAGGGAAATAAAAAAAAAAAAAAATTATAATAATCTGCATTCTCTATTGGCGTAGAAACCGGACTAAATCGAAACATAATAAATAAATAAATAAATTCTGCGTGGAGTACTTTTACACCCACTGCAAAGTGACATACATGGAGTGTGTTTGGGCTTCATTTCATGTTTGCAGCACGCCTATTTCATGTAAACAATTTATTTTATTTTATTGTATTTTATTGTATTTTCTTTTATTTTATTTATTTATTTACTTACTTATTCTTTATATATTTATTTGTTACTAGCTCTTGTTTGTTGCACCCACCCACCTCCCGAATTGATGACCTACTATACAATCGTACCTCCACGAATGTTACCAACTTACCGTTAGGCGATTTGGGTAACCGAAATTAACGCTCTCCGACCACCAACCATTTCGATTGTCATGAAAATTATCTTCAGAACAGTTCTTTGGCCCTGAGAAGGGCCGAGTTATAGATGTCTGGTAGGTTTTGTTGTGCTTTTTGTTTTTCCCCAAGGAAGAGGACTTAAGCACGCTCTCCGCGGATGCGCCGGGCCAGCTGGATGTCCTTGGGCATGATGGTAACGCGCTTGGCGTGAATGGCACACAGGTTGGTGTCCTCGAAAAGACCCACCAGGTAAGCCTCAGAGGCTTCCTGCAGAGCCATGACGGCAGACGACTGGAAGCGCAGGTCAGTCTTGAAATCCTGGGCGATCTCACGCACCAGGCGCTGGAAGGGCAGCTTCCTGATGAGTAGCTCTGTGCTCTTCTGGTAACGACGGATCTCACGAAGGGCGACGGTTCCGGGCCTGTAACGATGGGGCTTCTTGACACCACCGGTGGCTGGGGCGGACTTGCGAGCTGCCTTGGTGGCAAGCTGCTTCCGTGGAGCCTTGCCTCCAGTGGACTTGCGGGCAGTCTGTTTAGTACGGGCCATCTCGACGACGAAATAGTCAATACGGGCGGCCCGGTTGTTGTTGTTGTTGTATAGATTGTCGGACCGTAGTCCGACACGGGCCTTTGCCTATAGGCGGCCCGTTTGGTGGTTCCGGCTGGAGCTCCAGGAGCAGTCAGACCGGATTGGGGTTGGAGGTGGTCCCACCTGCAGATTGGAGGGATACTGCAGGTTGCAAGTGTGAGCGGACCCCCGATCAGTGGACGCTTACCACCGGCCCCCACTCTTGGACGTGGTCAGCCTCGGAGTGGCGCGCCCCCCGAACTGGGGTCCGCACTTGCTGGGAGAGGATGCTTTCTAAGCTATCTGGGTGGTGGGTATCGTGTGATGACCCGGAGTAGGTGGTGAATGTGGTCTGTATGGGCCTTTCGGGTTAGAGTGGCCGCTGGTGTTGTGTGTGTTTCTTGGGAGATTTGAGTTCTGTTTCGGAGGCTTTGTGTGACCTCGCAATCGAGGAGATAGTGTTCAAGTGGGTTGGCTGCTGGCTCCTGACAGTAGGTGCATTCCATGACGTCGTTTCCGATCATCTGCCAGGAGCACTTGTACCCTAGTCGTAGTCGGTGAAGGCTGACTTGGGTTTGTCTTGGAGTTTTCTTGTCTGCGAAAGGTGGTTCCCCTTTTGTGGCCGCCAGGTACCATTTGGCTGATTGGGAACCAGCGTTGAGTGCATGAAGGAAGCTCTTTTGATGTGGAGCTTGGTAGTCTTTCTGAGGTGATTCTTGATCTGTTGCACACTTGCTGGAACTTGGATGTGTACGGTACTGGAGCGTGTAGCTGCCTTGGCTGCTTCGTCTGCCACGTCGTTTCCTCCGATCCCTACATGACTGGGAATCCAGTGTAAGACGACTGGTCGGTTTTGGCTTTGGAATTCCTGTAGCTGTGCGAGGATCGAGGTGATGATGTGGACGTTGTCTCTTGGTTGACTGTGTTGCAGCGCCTGCATGGCCGATTTCGAGTCCGTGTGAATTATGACGGACTTGTTGTGTTGTGTTGCAGCGTGTTGTAGGGCCTTTGAGATTGCTACCAGTTCTGTTTGTAGGGTGGAGCAGTCGTTGGAAAGTCTCCATTTGAGGGTCTGACCTTGGGTGTAGAAGGCCGCTCCGGATCTGTGATGTTTTGGGTCCACCGAGCCGTCTGTGAAGTATGATGCTGCATCAGCCGGTGTCTCGGTGGCTATGGCTTGGAGATATATTTTTTGGAGGTCCTCCTTCTGGAGGTTGGCTTTACTATCGCCGAGGTCGGTGAATTTGAGTGTGGCTGGTGGAGGGCTCCATGGTGGAGGAACAGTGTAACCATTGTCTCGTGTGTCTTGGTTGTTCTTGACGAGTGTTTCTGCTTGCAGGTGTCGGATGACCTCGCAGGCGGGCGGGCTTATATACAGACATTCTCCACCTCAGTGGCCACCTCATTGGCCACGAGTGCCGCATGCGTCATCCGCAAGCTACGCCCCACCTCCAAGAGGGAGGGACGGCCTTGGATGAACGATACTACCGCTGCGTCCACAGCACGCCACCTACTCCCACCAAACCGTGGGCGAAGCCCACACACACTCTCTCTCCCTCACCATGAACGGATACGAGTTTGTTAACGTGGCGCGGATACGTCCGGACACGCCGACCTGCCCCAAGAAACTAAACCTCCTAGTTCTCCAGAAGTTTTTCGAAGCTAATGGGATCGTGGGGGTCACCAAGGTAGAACGCCTAAAGCTACATGGTGACATCAAGATCACCTTCGCCGAGATGGGCATGCCCGCTCAACTCGCGGAGATCCCAGACATCAACGGCATTCCTTTTAAAATGTTTGCCTTCATGTGGGACAACTTGAAGCTGGGTGTAATCTCCCACGCCGAAATTGCCCACATGGACAAAGCAGAGCTGAGTGAGCTCCTCAAGGAGCAGCAGCTCCAAGTTGTGAAGAAGCTGTCCGACACCACTGCCCTCATCGGACACCACTCCACCCTACCCAAGGAAGCTCAACTGGCGTGGGTAACTATGCCAGTCAAGCCCTACTGCAGACCGAAACGGTGTTACAAATGCCAGCACTATGGACACACTGTAAACAAGTGTGAGGCGCAGGAAGACACCTGCTCCATGTGTGGCAGCCCTGGACACCGCTACACGGCCTGCCCCAACACAGAGAAAAAATGCGTTGCCTGTGGTGGCCCACACTCCTCCGCCGACCGGACCTGCCCCAGATGGAAGGAGGAATGCAGGGTAGCCAAGGCTCGTCTTGAGAAAAAACTGAGCTACAAAGAGGCCCTCCTTGCTGTACGCTCCAAAGAAAAGAAAAAACCAGCAGTAAAGAAAAACCAAGAAAAGAAAACTCAACAGAAGCAGCCCACCACACAGAACCAAGAACACCACGTGGCCCGTGGTGCTGAAGCCCACGCGGCCAGTGGTGCTGAAGCCCACGTGGTCAACCTCTCCCTCTCTGAATTCTTCCACACCTATGAGGACTTAAAATACGAGGAAGACGAACAAGAAGACCCAAACACAAACGAATGGACAATTCAAGAGAGCAAGAAGAGAAGGAGAGAGAGAAGAAAATCGACATCAAGCTAAGAAGACCAAGACATCCCCTCCACACAAGAAACCAAAACACAATCAAGCCGACCAAGCACTGAACATCCATTGCCCAACCCAACACGCACCTGACGCCTGACCTGACGCTTGACCTGACGCTTGACCTGACGCTAGCCTGGCCTTGTCTTGTCGCCTCCCTGCCGCGTCCAGCCGGTTTGTTGCTGCTGCCCCCATCTTATAATCCCTCACGCAAGCGGTGTTTAGCCACTGCATCTGTTCTCTCCTCCTAAAATTCACTTCAATCCTCCCTTTATTCTTCTCCTGAACCTCCTTCCCCCCTGTCACTAGCATTTTTCGATTCGATTCGGCGAAGCCACACCAGGACCACCTGTAGTAGCAACCACAACAACATGACTGGACGAGGCAAAGGCGGCAAGGGACTTGGAAAGGGTGGCGCCAAGCGTCATCGTAAGGTGCTTCGTGACAACATCCAGGGTATCACCAAGCCCGCCATTCGTCGTCTAGCTCGGCGTGGAGGTGTTAAACGTATATCCGGCCTCATCTACGAGGAGACCCGCGGCGTCCTCAAGGTGTTTCTGGAGAACGTCATCCGTGACGCCGTCACCTACACCGAGCACGCAAAAAGGAAGACCGTCACCGCCATGGATGTGGTGTATGCCCTGAAACGGCAGGGCCGCACCCTTTATGGTTTTGGTGGTTAATCAACCTGATGGACGGGCGCACACCACCACCACCACCACGACAAACAAATATACGGACCTAATTTTAGGTCCACATTTAAATCGCTAAAGAGTTGGTTAGACACTGAGTAAATCGTTGAAAATATATCCAATAACATGATCCTCTCTAATTCTGGACTTGTGGTATGAGTATAGGTTGTGCGTGAACGTGTTGGAACCACTTCCTAATAATTGTCAGTCAGTCAGTCAGTCAGTCAACATTCACCTAACCTCCAGGTACCTCACCTAACTTCCTGTAGCGTCACCGAACCTCACGAAATGTAACCCAATGTAGTTTATAATCTATCCTACATGACATAACATAACCACGCACTATATTACTTCGGTAAGAGTAATGAGTTTTAATACGCAAAGTTGCAGTTATCATTCATTCATACATACATACATACATACATACATACATACATACATACATAACATGCTAGTGGCAGGGGGGATTGAAGTGAATTTTAGGAGGATAGAATAGGTGCAGTGGCTAAACAGCGCTTGCGTGAGGGACTTTAAGCAGCAACTCGCCTGGATGCGGCAGGATAGAGTCAGGTCAAGCGTCCTGTGCATGTTGGGTTCCGCCATGGTTTCTCAGTGTTTGGTCGGCTTGATTGTGTGTGTTGTTTTCTTGTTTGGAGGAAATGTCTTGGTATTCTTCTTCTTAGCTTGAAGTTGATTTTCTTCTAACTCTTCTCCTCTTGTTGTTCGTCTTCCTCGTGTCTGCTATCATTCTGTAAAGACTCTCTATATGTATGTAGGTATGAGTGAGTAACAGTTGCCGGTTACAGTGATACTTCATATTCGCTGGTGTTGTACTGTATGGCTTCGGTATTTCTTAATATACAAACGGCACCGTTAGGGGATTGAGGTATTTAAAAACCAGCCTACATTACTTATATATAGACATAAATAATGTGGCTTGGACAATAATGACGACTACTCTCTCCTACCTTCCCCAAACAAGGGCTTTTCGAAAGTATACATTGGACACAAATGACTTAGTACATCATACATTGGTGGTTTAACAAAAGCCCTCATTAGAGAAAGGTGAAGGAGCACACAGTGAACATACAGATTGATGTTTGCACGCGTAGATAATGTAAGGTGAGATGTTAAACACCAGACACGTAGTGTAGTAACTCCCTCACAGATGGCGTTATGAGGGGCCTGATGATGTAGCAGTTACCTCACAGATGGTGTTATGAGGAAATTCACATGATGATGCTGTAGCAAAACATTCACTACGTGGTGTCGTAGCATCTTGGGGACACCACGTGGTCGACATGACTCACTCATTCAAGTGGGTGAGGTGTGGTCCCAGGCCTCTCTATCGTGGAGTCTCAGGGGAAGTATAACTGGGTACCTGGGACCTCACTGTGTGAAGGTGGTTAGCTAGCTTGGGTAAGACTCAACTGCCGAGTTGTTTTTCACTGAGTTAAGCACTGTTCACCACTATTCATCACTGGTTCCATTCCTTTGCCAAATGAGATAGTACCTTATGGCAAGAACTTGTTGATAGTCCGCTGGGGAGGAGGGTTCAGGGGAGTGAGTTGGTATGGGCCAACATATAAATAATAATAATAATAATAATAATAATTAACGGTTTATTGAAAGAGCTTGGCAGCCAGAAGACTGAAAATATACAGTTACATATTTGGGGAATGGGTTACGAATTACAAATAATATACAAGTAACATGAGTGACACAAATAAAACATATAATAACTAGCTGGGGAAAAGCTCAAACTACAGTTCATTTCAACATAGTGACAGTGCAAGGAGTAGTGTTTACTGGGAGTGAGTACACTGATTTATTACAAGTTATCGATAATTTTTACAATGGTTGGGACTGGGCTGTTCTTATAGAGATCAGTTCGTGCACGTATGGGCTGGATGCGGTTGTGGTGTCGAAGAGCAATTCTCGGACTAGGGATCTCAGGTGGTAGTAGGAGCCGGTGTCGGGGATGGTGTAGAAGCTTCTTACCAAATTTGCAGATGAGGTCGTGGTGATGGTCAGTGAGAGTCTAAAGGGTCGGTCAGTGTGTTGAGCGCTTCTTGATATGTGGAGTAGGAAGGGTAGAGAATAATCTTGCATGGCCTCTTTTGCACTTTTTCGAGGTGTTTACGTTGTGTGGCATTTAGGGAGGAAGACCAGGTGGAGGAGGCATAGGTGAGCTTGGGAAGTATGAATGTTGTGTAAACACTGAGGAGCTCGTGTGCAGGACCACCGAGGGACTTGAGTCGGCGTAGGAGGTGGAGACGGAAACTGGAGGATTTGATAACTTCACTGACGTGTGGTTTCTAATTTAGTTTGTTGTCTATATGTATGTGTGTGTGTGTGTGTGTGTGTGTGTGTGTGTGTGTGTGTGTGTGTGTATACTACTGTACTTTTTAGATCCTCCTACGCAACCTAACCTATTATAGTTAAGTATAGTAGGCTATACACTATTTTGTTAGTATGTGTTATAAAATGAAATTGCATGTTATTATTATTAATATTATTATTATTAATATTATTATTATTATTATTATTATTATTATTAGTAGTAGTAGTAGTATTATTATTATTATTATTATTGTTATTATTATTACATGCTAATATAATACTAAGTTGCCCGCCAGATTTCCTCAGAGATGGGAGGAGCACATTGGCGGCGGTGTTGTTTATACTCCGCCCGATTACTGATTCCTATTCACCGAGCCAGAGCTGGCGGGCGGCGTGTTATGTGCCACGTTTTGTTTCCCATTGGGCGTACCGCTCAGCTGGGGAGTAGGAGATTTCATAAAAAGAAAGTTTGAGTGGAGAGCACACCTTTTCCTTCACATACAGTTATCTTAGACCATCTACTAGTATAATAGTTTGCACAAAAATACTCTACACTCTTTCTAGGTTGTTGCTATTTTTTTTTTTTTTTTTTTTGACTTCTCATCAGATTGTGCATTCAACTAATATACACTATTAGTGTGTTTATTATTATGTTTTATAGTATTATTTCGTATAATATTGGGTAACACAATTAGAGTCACTAGTATAGTATATTATTGGGGTTTATAGCAGTTTGTGGTCTAATAGTATCATGCTTTATGAGTGGTGTTCTATGTAGTGATGATTAGGCAATAAAATATGCTTTGGGTGTTTATAGCAGTTTTTGTGGTCTACTAGTATCATACTTTATGGGTGGTGTTCTATGTAGTGATGATTAGGCCATAAAATATGCTTTTGGTTTATTGCTAACAAAATATACTTTGCTCTACCGCTGTAGTGCAAAACAGGGTGAAACTTACATACACCGTTAATAAAGTATTGATGGAAGAAGAAGAAGAAGAAGAAGAAGAAGAAGAAGAAGAAGAAGAAGAAGAAGAAGAAGAAGAAGAAGAAGAAGAAGAAGTAAGAGGAAGAATTGTGGAGGGAATGAACAGTGAGACAATGTAAAGCCTCCGGGATGGCGGCAGCGTTTCTGTTATTAATATATAATAAGACAATAGGAAAATATGTTGTTGTCTCTACCTGTATTATTACCTTTGCGATAGCATGGTTCAATTTTGGGAGGACATAGGAAGGAGCAGGAGGTTAGGAAGGAGCAGGAGGTTAGGAAGGGATTTGTAGTGGGAGAGATAGTGTCTGTGATCCTCGGGTCACCACTCCTCGGATTGTGTCAGTTCAAGTTTAGAAGCTCCAACAACTTGCCCTGAATACGAATTGGCAACCTTTCGATTTACAACAGGTACCTACTTACTGCTACAGTAGGTAGGTGAACAGGGACCAAGGGGGCTAGGAAGAGTGTCCAAACAACTTGCTCCTGCCTGCCTGTGTGATGTAGTCGTGGCCAGAATTAGGTTAGGATACAGACACATCTGGCTAGTTAGTAACGCTGTACCCATACCGGAACACTCAGCATGTAAACTTGGTGATACACCTTTAAAGCACTACTATATTATTGAATGGGACACTGTCAAAGACTTCAGGCCACCTCACTTATTGTATCTTGAACTATGTCATTACTTCATTGAGGACATTACATTCTTGCTGTTTATCCCAAATTGGCTAGCTTGCCCACACTGATTAGTCTACAATTACAATATGACTCCAATGTATGCTGCTGGTAAATGTGTACTGTCAATGAACCAGAGTGAAAATAAGGTCGCCTCCCTTGCTGCTGCTGCTGCTGCTGCTGCTGCTGCTGCTTCTTGCGCCCTTCTAAGTCCCGTTTAAGTCCCCCACCCCAGGCCCCCGCAGTACCCCTTCACATCTACAACATTCAAAAACAATTTCCCTCAATTTCCACAATACTATGCTAATTACACGTAAAATAGAGTGTTATCCTGCAAAACGTTGATGTCGTATATTTCTCTCTTTAAGTGATATCCTGTGGCTCCGAAAGGAGCCTGTTTGGTTAGGTTGTCTTGTGTGAACGAACCTTGGGTTCTTATTTCTTCTCTGTCTTCTTGGGGAGGAGCACAGCTTGGATGTTAGGAAGGACACCCCCTTGGGCAATGGTGACTCCAGACAGGAGCTTGTTCAGCTCCTCGTCATTGCGAATGGCAAGCTGAAGATGACGCGGGATAATGCGGGTCTTCTTGTTGTCGCGGGCGGCGTTACCGGCCAGCTCGAGCACTTCTGCTGCCAGGTACTCCATGACGGCTGCAAGGTACACAGGTGCACCTGCACCAACACGCTCAGCATAGTTGCCTTTACGCAAGAGACGGTGGATCCTACCCACGGGGAACTGGAGTCCGGCCCTGCTAGAACGGGACTTTGACTTGCCCTTCACCTTGCCTCCCTTGCCGCGTCCTGACATGTTGCTGCTGCTGCTTTTCGTGATAGGAGTTAAATTTCCGCCCGCCACCTTGGTCTTTTATACCAAGCTCAGGATCAGGCCAGGTGGCCGTCTCGCGGACCCAACCAATGTAAGAGAGCCGTAGCTGCAGCCAGTCTGATCCTGAGCGGCCCGCTCGGTATATAAGGAAAAGTTAGTCGGGCCAGTTTTCAATTCTCTCGCTCCGCGCCACGAGTAACTGTGCCGCCATGCCTCCCAAAACTTCCGGAAAGGCTGCCAAGAAGGCTGGAAAGGCCCAGAAGGCCATTGCCAAGGGTGACAAGAAGAAGAAGCGCAGGAGGAAGGAAAGCTACAGCATCTACATCTACAAGGTACTGAAGCAAGTGCACCCCGACACAGGAGTCTCCTCCAAAGCTATGTCCATCATGAACTCTTTCGTGAACGACATCTTCGAGCGCATCGCTGCCGAGGCTTCCCGCCTGGCGCACTACAACAAACGCTCCACCATTACAAGTCGGGAAATCCAGACAGCTGTCCGACTCTTGCTGCCCGGTGAACTGGCCAAGCATGCCGTGTCTGAGGGCACCAAGGCTGTCACCAAGTACACCTCTTCCAAGTAAGAGGTTACTTGTGCACAACAAACACGCCATCCCACTACTACAACTTAATCGGCTCCTTCGGAGCCACAGTTACATGTTAAAGAGACAGTTACCGACACAAATATATTGAGAGGGAAATAAATAAAAAAAAATTATAATAATCTGCATTCTCTATTGGCGTAGAAACAGGACTAAATCGAAACATTATAAATAAATAAATAAATAAATTCTGCGTGGAGTACTTTTACACCCACTGCAAAGTGACATACATGGAGTGTGTTTGGGCTTCATTTCATGTTTGCAGCACGCCTAATTCATGTAAACAATTTATTTTATTTTATTGTATTTTATTGTATTTTCTTTTATTTTATTTATTTATTTACTTACTTATTCTTTATACATTTATTTGTTACTAGCTCTTGTTTGTTGCACCCACCCACCTCCCGAATTGATGACCTACTATACATTCGTGCCTGCACGAATGTTACCAACTTACCGTTAGGCGATTTGGGTAACCGAAATTAACGCTCTCCTACCACCAACCATTTCGATTGTCATGACAATTATCTTCAGAACAGTTCTTTGGCCCTGAGAAGGGCCGAGTTATAGATGTCTGGTAGGTTTTGTTGTGCTTTTTCTTTTTCCCCAAGGAAGAGGCCTTAAGCACGCTCTCCGCGGATGCGCCGGGCCAGCTGGATGTCCTTGGGCATGATGGTAACGCGCTTGGCGTGAATGGCACACAGGTTGGTGTCCTCGAAAAGACCCACCAGGTAAGCCTCAGAGGCTTCCTGCAGAGCCATGACGGCAGACGACTGGAAGCGCAGGTCAGTCTTGAAATCCTGGGCGATCTCACGCACCAGGCGCTGGAGGGGCAGCTTCCTGATGAGTAGCTCTGTGCTCTTCTGGTAACGACGGATCTCACGAAGGGCGACGGTTCCGGGCCTGTAACGATGGGGCTTCTTGACACCACCGGTGGCTGGGGCGGACTTGCGAGCTGCCTTGGTGGCAAGCTGCTTCCGTGGAGCCTTGCCTCCAGTGGACTTGCGGGCAGTCTGTTTAGTACGGGCCATCTCGACGACGAAATAGTCAATACGGGCGGCCCGGCAGGCGGGCGGGCTTATATACAGACATTCTCCACCTCAGTGGCCACCTCATTGGCCACGAGTGCCGCATGCGTCATCCGCAAGCTACGCCCCACCTCCAAGAGGGAGGGACGGCCTTGGATGAACGATACTACCGCTGCGTCCACAGCACGCCACCTACTCCCACCAAACCGTGGGCACCAGGACCACCTGTAGTAGCAACCACAACAACATGACTGGACGAGGCAAAGGAGGCAAGGGACTTGGAAAGGGTGGCGCCAAGCGTCATCGTAAGGTGCTTCGTGACAACATCCAGGGTATCACCAAGCCCGCCATTCGTCGTCTAGCTCGGCGTGGAGGTGTTAAACGTATATCCGGCCTCATCTACGAGGAGACCCGCGGCGTCCTCAAGGTGTTTCTGGAGAACGTCATCCGTGACGCCGTCACCTACACCGAGCACGCAAAAAGGAAGACCGTCACCGCCATGGATGTGGTGTATGCCCTGAAACGGCAGGGCCGCACCCTTTATGGTTTTGGTGGTTAATCAACCTGATGGACGGGCGCACACCACCACCACCACCACGACAAACAAATATACGGACCTAATTTTAGGTCCACATTTAAATCGCTAAAAAGTTGGTTAGACACTGAGTAAATCGTTGAAAATATATCCAATAACATGATCCTCTCTAATTCTGGACTTGTGGTATGAGTATAGGTTGTGCGTGAACGTGTTGGAACCACTTCCTAATAATTGTCAGTCAGTCAGTCAACATTCACCTAACCTCCAGGTACCTCACCTAACTTCCTGTAGCGTCACCGAACCTCACGAAATGTAACCCAATGTAGTTTATAATCTATCCTAACATGACATAACATAACCACGCACTATATTACTTCGGTAAGAGTAATGAGTTTTAATACACAAAGTTGCAGTTATCATTCATTCATACATACATACATACATACATACATACATACATACATAACATGCTAGTGGCAGGGGGGGATTGAAGTGAATTTTAGGAGGATAGAATAGGTGCAGTGGCTAAGCAGCGCTTGCGTGAGGGACTTTAAGCAGCAACTCGCCTGGATGCGGCAGGATAGAGTCAGGTCAAGCGTCCGGTGCATGTTGGGTTCCGCCATGGTTTCTCAGTGTTTGGTCGGCTTGATTGTGTGTGTTGTTTTCTTGTTTGGAGGAAATGTCTTGGTATTCTTCTTCTTAGCTTGAAGTTGATTTTCTTCTAACTCTTCTCCTCTTGTTGTTCGTCTTCCTCGTGTCTGCTATCATTCTGTAAAGACTCTATATATGTATGTAGGTATGAGTGAGTAACAGTTGCCGGTTACAGTGATACTTCATATTCGCTGGTGTTGTACTGTATGGCTTCGGTATTTCTTAATATACAAACGGCACCGTTAGGGGATTGAGGTATTTAAAAACCAGCCTACATTACTTATATATAGACATAAATAATGTGGCTTGGACAATAATGACGACTACTCTCTCCTACCTTCCCCAAACAAGGGCTTTTCGAAAGTATACATTGGACACAAATGACTTAGTACATCATACATTGGTGGTTTAACAAAAGCCCTCATTAGAGAAAGGTGAAGGAGCACACAGTGAACATACAGATTGATGTTTGCACGCGTAGATAATGTAAGGTGAGATGTTAAACACCAGACACGTAGTGTAGTAACTCCCTCACAGATGGCGTTATGAGGGGCCTGATGATGTAGCAGTTACCTCACAGATGGTGTTATGAGGAAATTCACATGATGATGCTGTAGCAAAACATTCACTACGTGTTGTCGTAGCATCTTGGGGACACCACGTGGTCGACATGACTCACTCATTCAAGTGGGTGAGGTGTGGTCCCAGGCCTCTCTATCGTGGAGTCTCAGGGGAAGTATAACTGGGTACCTGGGACCTCACTGTGTGAAGGTGGTTAGCTAGCTTGGGTAAGACTCAACTGCCGAGTTGTTTTTCACTGAGTTAAGCACTGTTCACCACTATTCATCACTGGTTCCATTCCTTTGCCAAATGAGATAGTACCTTATGGCAAGAACTTGTTGATAGTCCGGTGGGGAGGAGGGTTCAGGGGAGTGAGTTGGTATGGGCCAACATATAAATAATAATAATAATAATAATAATTAACGGTTTATTGAAAGTGCTTGGCAGCCAGAAGGCTGAAAATATACAGTTACATATTTGGGGAATGGGTTACGAATTACAAATAATATACAAGTAACATGAGTGACACAAATAAAACATATAATAACTAGCTGGGGAAAAGCTCAAACTACAGTTCATTTCAACATAGTGACAGTGCAAGGAGTAGTGTTTACTGGGAGTGAGTACACTGATTTATTACAAGTTATCGATAATTTTTACAATGGTTGGGACTGGGCTGTTCTTATAGCGATCAGTTCGTGCACGTATGGGCTGGGCTGGATGCGGTTGTGGTGTCGAAGAGCAATTCTCGGACTAGGGATCTCAGGTGGTAGTAGGAGCCGGTGTAGAAGCTTCTTACCAAATTTGCAGATGAGGTCGTGGTGATGGTCAGTGAGAGTCTAAAGGGTCAGTGTGTTGAGCGCTTCTTGATATGTGGAGTAGGAAGGGTAGAGAATAATCTTGCATGGCCTCTTTTGCACTTTTTCGAGGTGTTTACGTTGTGTGGCATTTAGGGAGGAAGACCAGGTGGAGGAGGCATAGGTGAGCTTGGGAAGTATGAATGTTGTGTAAACACTGAGGAGCTCGTGTGCAGGACCACCGAGGGACTTGAGTCGGCGTAGGAGGTGGAGACGGAAACTGGAGGATTTGATAACTTCACTGACGTGTGGTTTCTAATTTAGTTTGTTGTCTATATGTATGTATGTGTGTGTGTGTGTGTGTGTGTGTGTGTGTGTGTGTGTGTGTGTGTATACTACTGTACTTTTTAGATCCTCCTACGCAACCTAACCTATTATAGTTAAGTATAGTAGGCTATACACTATTTTGTTAGTATGTGTTATAAAATGAAATTGCATGTTATTATTATTAATATTATTATTATTAATATTATTATTATTATTATTATTAGTAGTAGTAGTAGTAGTAGTATTATTATTATTATTATTATTATTGTTATTATTATTACATGCTAATATAATACTAAGTTGCCCGCCAGATTTCCTCAGAGATGGGAGGAGCACATTGGCGGCGGTGTTGTTTATACTCCGCCCGATTACTGATTCCTATTCACCGAGCCAGAGCTGGCGGGCGGCGTGTTATGTGCCACGTTTTGTTTCCCATTGGGCGTACCGCTCAGCTGGGGAGTAGGAGATTTCATAAAAAGAAAGTTTGAGTGGAGAGCACACCTTTTCCTTCACATACAGTTATCTTAGACCATCTACTAGTATAATAGTTTGCACAAAAATACTCTACACTCTTTCTAGGTTGTTGCTATTTTTTTTTTTTTTTTTTTTGACTTCTCATCAGATTGTGCATTCAACTAATATACACTATTAGTGTGTTTATTATTATGTTTTATAGTATTATTTCGTATAATATTGGGTAACACAATTAGAGTCACTAGTATAGTATATTATTGGGGTTTATAGCAGTTTGTGGTCTAATAGTATCATGCTTTATGAGTGGTGTTCTATGTAGTGATGATTAGGCAATAAAATATGCTTTGGGGGTTTATAGCAGTTTTTGTGGTCTACTAGTATCATGCTTTATGGGTGGTGTTCTATGTAGTGATGATTAGGCCATAAAATATGCTTTTGGTTTATTGCTAACAAAATATACTTTGCTCTACCGCTGTAGTGCAAAACATGGTGAAACTTACATACACCGTTAATAAAGTAGAAGATGGAAGAAGAAGAAGAAGAAGAAGAAGAAGAAGAAGAAGAAGAAGAAGAAGAAGAAGAAGAAGAAGAAGAAGAAGAAGAAGAATTGTGGAGGGAATGAACAGTGAGACAATGTAAAGCCTCCGGGATGGCGGCAGCGTTTCTGTTATTAATATATAATAAGACAATAGGAAAATATGTTGTTGTCTCTACCTGTATTATTACCTTTGCGATAGCATGGTTCAATTTTGGGAGGACATAGGAAGGAGCAGGAGGTTAGGAAGGGATTTGTAGTGGGAGAGATAGTGTCTGTGATCCTCGGGTCACCACTCCTCGGATTGTGTCAGTTCAAGTTTAGAAGCTCCAACAACTTTCCCTGAATACGAAGTGGCAACCTTTCGATTTACAACAGGTACCTACTTACTGCTACAGTAGGTAGGTGAACAGGGACCAAGGGGGCTAGGAAGAGTGTCCAAACAACTTGCTCCTGCCTGCCTGTGTGATGTAGTCGTGGCCAGAATTAGGTTAGGATACAGACACATCTGGCTAGTTAGTAACGCTGTACCCATACCGGAACACTCAGCATGTAAACTTGGTGATACACCTTTAAAGCACTACTATATTATTGAATGGGACACTGTCAAAGACTTCAGGCCACCTCACTTATTGTATCTTGAACTATGTCATTACTTCATTGAGGACATTACATTCTTGCTGTTTATCCCAAATTGGCTAGCTTGCCCACACTGATTAGTCTACAATTACAATATGACTCCAATGTATGCTGCTGGTAAATGTGTACTGTCAATGAACCAGAGTGAAAATAAGGTCGCCTCCCTGGCTCCTGCTGCTTCTTGCGCCCTTCTAAGTCCCGTTTAAGTCCCCCACCCCAGGCCCCCACAACCGCCCTTCACATCTACACCATTCTAAATCAATTTCACTCTATTTCCACAATACTATGCTAATTTGACGTAAAATAGAGTGTTATCCTGCAAAACGTTGATGTCGTATATTTCTCTCTTTAAGTGATATCCTGTGGCTCGGAAAGGAGCCTGTTTGGTTAGGTTGTCTTGTGTGAACGAACCTTGGGTTCTTATTTCTTCTCTGTCTTCTTGGGGAGGAGCACAGCTTGGATGTTAGGAAGGACACCCCCTTGGGCAATGGTGACTCCAGACAGGAGCTTGTTCAGCTCCTCGTCATTGCGAATGGCAAGCTGAAGATGACGCGGGATAATGCGGGTCTTCTTGTTGTCGCGGGCGGCGTTACCGGCCAGCTCGAGCACTTCTGCTGCCAGGTACTCCATGACGGCTGCAAGGTACACAGGTGCACCTGCACCAACACGCTCAGCATAGTTGCCTTTACGCAAGAGACGGTGGATCCTACCCACGGGGAACTGGAGTCCGGCCCTGCTAGAACGGGACTTTGACTTGCCCTTCACCTTGCCTCCCTTGCCGCGTCCTGACATGTTGCTGCTGCTGCTTTTCGTGATAGGAGTTAAATTTCCGCCCGCCACCTTGGTCTTTTATACCAAGCTCAGGATCAGGCCAGGTGGCCGTCTCGCGGACCCAACCAATGTAAGAGAGCCGTAGCTGCAGCCAGTCTGATCCTGAGCGGCCCGCTCGGTATATAAGGAAAAGTTAGTCGGGCCAGTTTTCAATTCTCTCGCTCCGCGCCACGAGTAACTGTGCCGCCATGCCTCCCAAAACTTCCGGAAAGGCTGCCAAGAAGGCTGGAAAGGCCCAGAAGGCCATTGCCAAGGGTGACAAGAAGAAGAAGCGCAGGAGGAAGGAAAGCTACAGCATCTACATCTACAAGGTACTGAAGCAAGTGCACCCCGACACAGGAGTCTCCTCCAAAGCTATGTCCATCATGAACTCTTTCGTGAACGACATCTTCGAGCGCATCGCTGCCGAGGCTTCCCGCCTGGCGCACTACAACAAACGCTCCACCATTACAAGTCGGGAAATCCAGACAGCTGTCCGACTCTTGCTGCCCGGTGAACTGGCCAAGCATGCCGTGTCTGAGGGCACCAAGGCTGTCACCAAGTACAACTCTTCCAAGTAAGAGGTTACTTGTGCACAACAAACACGCCATCCCACTACTACAACTTAATCGGCTCCATCGGAGCCACAGTTACATGTTAAAGAGACAGTTACCGACAGTGATATATTGAGAGGGAAATAAAAAAAAAAAATTATAATAATCTGCATTCTCTATTGGCGTAGAAACCGGACTAAATCGAAACATAATAAATAAATAAATAAATTCTGCGTGGAGTACTTTTACACCCACTGCAAAGTGACATACATGGAGTGTGTTTGGGCTTCATTTCATGTTTGCAGCACGCCTATTTCATGTAAACAATTTATTTTATTTTATTGTATTTTATTGTATTTTCTTTTATTTTATTTATTTATTTACTTACTTATTCTTTATACATTTATTTGTTACTAGCTCTTGTTTGTTGCACCCACCCACCTCCCGAATTGATGACCTACTATACATTCGTGCCTGCACGACTGTTACCAACTTACCGTTAGGCGATTTGGGTAACCGAAATTAACGCTCTCCTACCACCAACCATTTCGATTGTCATGAAAATTATCTTCAGAACAGTTCTTTGGCCCTGAGAAGGGCCGAGTTATAGATGTCTGGTAGGTTTTGTTGTGCTTTTTCTTTTTCCCCAAGGAAGAGGACTTAAGCACGCTCTCCGCGGATGCGCCGGGCCAGCTGGATGTCCTTGGGCATGATGGTAACGCGCTTGGCGTGAATGGCACACAGGTTGGTGTCCTCGAAAAGACCCACCAGGTAAGCCTCAGAGGCTTCCTGCAGAGCCATGACGGCAGACGACTGGAAGCGCAGGTCAGTCTTGAAATCCTGGGCGATCTCACGCACCAGGCGCTGGAAGGGCAGCTTCCTGATGAGTAGCTCTGTGCTCTTCTGGTAACGACGGATCTCACGAAGGGCGACGGTTCCGGGCCTGTAACGATGGGGCTTCTTGACACCACCGGTGGCTGGGGCGGACTTGCGAGCTGCCTTGGTGGCAAGCTGCTTCCGTGGAGCCTTGCCTCCAGTGGACTTGCGGGCAGTCTGTTTAGTACGGGCCATCTCGACGACGAAATAGTAAATACGGGCGGCCTGGCAGGCGGGCGGGCTTATATACAGACATTCTCCACCTCAGTGGCCACCTCATTGGCCACGAGTGCCGCATGCGTCATCCGCAAGCTACGCCCCACCTCCAAGAGGGAGGGACGGCCTTGGATGAACGATACTACCGCTGCGTCCACAGCACGCCACCTACTCCCACCAAACCGTGGGCGAAGCCACACACTCTCTCTCCCTCACCATGAACGGATACGAGTTTGTTAACGTGGCGCGGATACGTCCGGACACGCCGACCTGCCCCAAGAAACTAAACCTCCTAGTTCTCCAGAAGTTTTTCGAAGCTAATGGGATCGTGGGGGTCACCAAGGTAGAACGCCTAAAGCTCCATGGTGACATCAAGATCACCTTCGCCGAGATGGGCATGCCCGCTCAACTCGCGGAGATCCCAGACATCAACGGCATTCCTTTTAAAATGTTTGCCTTCATGTGGGACAACTTGAAGCTGGGTGTAATCTCCCACGCCGAAATTGCCCACATGGACAAAGCAGAGCTGAGTGAGCTCCTCAAGGAGCAGCAGCTCCAAGTTGTGAAGAAGCTGTCCGACACCACTGCCCTCATCGGACACCACTCCACCCTACCCAAGGAAGCTCAACTGGCGTGGGTAACTATGCCAGTCAAGCCCTACTGCAGACCGAAACGGTGTTACAAATGCCAGCACTATGGACACACTGTAAACAAGTGTGAGGCGCAGGAAGACACCTGCTCCATGTGTGGCAGCCCTGGACACCGCTACACGGCCTGCCCCAACACAGAGAAAAAATGCGTTGCCTGTGGTGGCCCACACTCCTCCGCCGACCGGACCTGCCCCAGATGGAAGGAGGAATGCAGGGTAGCCAAGGCTCGTCTTGAGAAAAAACTGAGCTACAAAGAGGCCCTCCTTGCTGTACGCTCCCAAGAAAAGAAAAAACCAGCAGTAAAGAAAAACCAAGAAAAGAAAACTCAACAGAAGCAGCCCACCACACAGAACCAAGAACACCACGTGGCCCGTGGTGCTGAAGCCCACGCGGCCAGTGGTGCTGAAGCCCACGTGGTCAACCTCTCCCTCTCTGAATTCTTCCACACCTATGAGGACTTAAAATACGAGGAAGACGAACAAGAAGACCCAAACACAAACGAATGGACAATTCAAGAGAGCAAGAAGAGAAGGAGAGAGAGAAGAAAATCGACATCAAGCTAAGAAGACCAAGACATCCCCTCCACACAAGAAACCAAAACACAATCAAGCCGACCAAGCACTGAACATCCATTGCCCAACCCAACACGCACCTGACGCCTGACCTGACGCTTGACCTGGCGCTTGACCTGACGCTAGCCTGGCCTTGTCTTGTCGCCTCCCTGCCGCGTCCAGCCGGGTTGTTGCTGCTGCCCCCATCTTATAATCCCTCACGCAAGCGGTGTTTAGCCACTGCATCTGTTCTCTCCTCCTAAAATTCACTTCAATCCTCCCTTTATTCTTCTCCTGAACCTCCTTCCCCCCTGTCACTAGCATTTTTCGATTCGATTCGGCGAAGCCACACCAGGACCACCTGTAGTAGCAACCACAACAACATGACTGGACGAGGCAAAGGAGGCAAGGGACTTGGAAAGGGTGGCGCCAAGCGTCATCGTAAGGTGCTTCGTGACAACATCCAGGGTATCACCAAGCCCGCCATTCGTCGTCTAGCTCGGCGTGGAGGTGTTAAACGTATATCCGGCCTCATCTACGAGGAGACCCGCGGCGTCCTCAAGGTGTTTCTGGAGAACGTCATCCGTGACGCCGTCACCTACACCGAGCACGCAAAAAGGAAGACCGTCACCGCCATGGATGTGGTGTATGCCCTGAAACGGCAGGGCCGCACCCTTTATGGTTTTGGTGGTTAATCAACCTGATGGACGGGCGCACACCACCACCACCACCACCACCACCACGACAAACAAATATACGGACCTAATTTTAGGTCCACATTTAACTCGCAAAAGAGTTGGTTAGACACTGAGTAAATCGTTGAAAATATATCCAATAACATGATCCTCTCTAATTCTGGACTTGTGGTATGAGTATAGGTTGTGCGTGAACGTGTTGGAACCACTTCCTAATAATTGTCAGTCAGTCAGTCAGTCAACATTCACCTAACCTCCAGGTACCTCACCTAACTTCCTGTAGCGTCACCGAACCTCACGAAATGTAACCCAATGTAGTTTATAATCTATCCTAACATGACATAACATAACCACGCACTATATTACTTCGGTAAAAGTAATGAGTTTTAATACGCAAAGTTGCAGTTATCATTCATTCATACATACATACATACATACATACATACATACATACATAACATAACATGCTAGTGGCAGGGGGGAATGAAGTGAATTTTAGGAGGATAGAATAGGTGCAGTGGCTAAACAGCGCTTGCGTGAGGGACTTTAAGCAGCAACTCGCCTGAATGCGGCAGGATAGAGTCAGGTCAAGCGTCCGGTGCATGTTGGGTTCCGCCATGGTTTCTCAGTGTTTGGTCGGCTTGATTGTGTGTGTTGTTTTGTTGTTTGGAGGAAATGTCTTGGTATTCTTCTTCTTAGCTTGAAGTTGATTTTGTTCTAACTCTTCTCCTCTTGTTGTTCGTCTTCCTCGTGTCTGCTATCATTCTGTAAAGACTCTATATATGTATGTAGGTATGAGTGAGTAACAGTTGCCGGTTACAGTGATACTTCATATTCGCTGGTGTTGTACTGTATGGCTTCGGTATTTCTTAATATACAAACGGCACCGTTAGGGGATTGAGGTGTTTAAAAACCAGCCTACATTACTTATATATAGAAATAAATAATGTGGCTTGGACAATAATGACGACTACTCTCTCCTACCTTCCCCAAACAAGGGCTTTTCGAAAGTATACATTGGACACAAATGACTTAGTACATCATACATTGGTGGTTTAACAAAAGCCCTCATTAGAGAAAGGTGAAGGAGCACACAGTGAACATACAGATTGATGTTTGCACGCGTAGATAATGTAAGGTGAGATGTTAAACACCAGACACGTAGTGTAGTAACTCCCTCACAGATGGCGTTATGAGGGGCCTGATGATGTAGCAGTTACCTCACAGATGGTGTTATGAGGAAATTCACATGATGATGCTGTAGCAAAACATTCACTACGTGTTGTCGTAGCATCTTGGGGACACCACGTGGTCGACATGACTCACTCATTCAAGTGGGTGAGGTGTGGTCCCAGGCCTCTCTATCGTGGAGTCTCAGGGGAAGTATAACTGGGTACCTGGGACCTCACTGTGTGAAGGTGGTTAGCTAGCTTGGGTAAGACTCAGCTGCCGAGTTGTTTTTCACTGAGTTAAGCACTGTTCACCACTATTCATCACTGGTTCCATTCCTTTGCCAAATGAGATAGTACCTTATGGCAAGAACTTGTTGATAGTCCGGTGGGGAGGAGGGTTCAGGGGAGTGAGTTGGTATGGGCCAACATATAAATAATAATAATTATAATAATAATTAACGGTTTATTGAAAGAGCTTGGCAGCCAGAAGGCTGAAAATATACAGTTACATATTTGGGGAATGGGTTACGAATTACAAATATTATACAAGTAACATAAGTGACACAAATAAGACATATAATAACTAGATGGGGAAAGGCTCAAACTACAGTTCATTTCAACATTGTGACAGTGTAAGGAGCAGTGTTTACTGGGAGTGAGTACACTGATTTATTACAAGTTATTGATAATTTTTACAATGGTTGGGACTGGGCTGTTCTTATAGCGATCAGTTCGTGCACGTATGGGCTGGGCTGGGCTGGATGCGGTTGTGGTGTCGAAGAGCAATTCTCGGACTAGGGATCTCAGGTGGTAGTAGGAGCCGGTGTCGGGGATGGTGTAGAAGCTTCTTACCAAATTTGCAGATGAGGTCGTGGTGATGGTCAGTGAGAGTCTAAAGGGTCAGTGTGTTGAGCGCTTCTTGAT
>NW_024719644.1:0-11852 GCF_018991925.1 Homarus americanus
AGTCAGAAACACACACCCACAAAGGTCAGAAACACACCCCCACAAAGTCCGGCTTACACACCCAAAAGGTCAAACACACCCCCCACAGGTGCAGAAGCTTTACCCACACCCACAAAGGTCAAGTACACCTGAGGTCAGAAACACACCCCCCACAAGTCCAGAAACACGCCCCCACAAAGTCAGAAACACACCCCCACAAGAAGGTCAGAAACACACCCCCACAAAGTCAGGAAACACACCCCCCCTGAGGTCAGAAACACACCCCCTGAGGTCAGAAACACACCCCCACAAGGTCAGAAACACACCCCCTGAGTCAGAAACACACCCCCACAAAGTCAGAAACACACCCCCCACAAGGTCAGAAACACACACCCACAAGGAGTCAGAAACACATGCCCACAAGGTCAGAAACACACCACACCCCCCACAAAGGTCAGAAACACACGCCCCCTAAGTCAAACACCCCCACAAAGGTCAAGCACACACCCCCCACAGAGTCAGAAACACACCCCCTGAGTCAAGTACACACACCCCCCACAGAATTAGAAACACACACCCACAAAATTCAGAAACACACACACCCTGATCAGAAACACGCCCCCCCTAAAGGGTCAAGCCACCCCCCACAAGGTCAGAAACACACCCTGAGGTCAGAAACACACACCCTGAGGTCAGAAACACACACCCACAAGGTCAGAAACACACCCAAGGTCGAAACCCACGCCCCTGAGGTCAGAAACACACACCTGAGGTCAGAAACACACCCCACACAAAGGTCAAAACACACACCCACAAAGGTCAGAAACTTTACACAAGGGGTCAAACACACACCCACAAAGGTCAGAAACCACCCCCACAAAGGTCAGAAACACCGCCACAAGGTCAGAAACACACCCCCTAGGGGTCAGAAACACACACCCCTGAGTCCAAACACACCCCCAAGGTCAAACACACACCCACAAGGTCAGAAACACACACCCACAAAGTCAAACACACGCACAAAGGTCAGAAGCCACACACCCTAGGGGCTAAGAGCACCCCCAAAGGTCAGAAACACACACACCCCCTGAGAGTCCAGAAACACACACACCCACAAAAGTCAAAACACACCCCCTATGAAGTCAAGGCACGCTTACAAAAGTCAGAAACACACCCCACAAAGGTCCAGAAACACACCCCCCCTACGCTAAAATTAAGGCACACCCACAAGGTCAGAAACACACCCACAAAGTCCAGAAACACACACACCCCCACAAGGAGTCTGAGCACTTGCCCACAAAATTCAGAAACCCACACCCTGAAGTCCAAAAGCCACACCCCCCAAGAGGTCAAACACACACACCCCACCTGATCAGAAACACACACCCACAAAGTCAAGCACACACCCACAAAGTGAAACACACTACAAGGTCCAGAAAACACACGCCCTGAAGATGAAAACACACCCCCCCACAAAGGTCAGAAACACACACACACAAAGTCAGGCTTACACCCCACAAAGGTCAGGCTTACACTTACAGGTCAGAAACACACCCACAAAGGTCAAACACGCCCCCACAAGGTCAAACACACCCCAACAAAGTCCAAGAAACACACACCCCTAGGGTCAGAAACACACCCCCCTGAGTCCAGAAACACACACCCTAGAGTCAAACACACACCACAAAGTCAGAAACACGCCCCCCACAAGTCAAAACACACACACCCACCTTGAAAAAGGTCAGAAACACACCCACAAAGGTCAAACACACCCACAAAAGGTCAAACACGCCTGAGTCAGAAACACACATGCCTAAAGTCAGAAACACACACAAGGTCAAACACACACCCACAAAGTCAGAAACACACACCAGTCAAGCACACTGCAAGTCAAAACACACCCCACAGTCCCAAGAAACACACACCCACAAAAGGTCAAACACACCCCCCACAAGGTCAGAAACACACACCCTGAGGTCAAGAAACACACACCCACAAGAGTCAGAAACACCCACAGGTCAGGCTTACCCCCTGAAGTCCAGAAACACACCCCACAAAGTCAGAAACACACCCCCACAAGGTCAAACACACACCCCACAAGGTCAAACACACACCCACAAAGTCCAGTACACACCCACAAGTCAAAAACACACACCCTGAGTCAGAAACACACACTAAAGTCAATACACGCCCACAAGGTGGCCACACACCCCACAAGGTCAGAAACACACCCCACAAAGGTCAAACACACACCCTAAGGTCAAACACACCCCCCACAAGGTCAGAAACACACACACACTAGGTCAGAAACACACACCTAGGGGTCAGAAACACACACAAGGTCAGAAACACACGCCCACAAGGTCAAACACACACCTACAAGGTCAGAAACACACACACCCACAATCAGAAACACACACACAAGGTCAAAACACACACCACAAGGTCAGAAGCACACCCCCACAAAGGTCAAACACACACCCACAGAGTCAAACACACACCCACAAGGTCAAGTACACCCCCCACAAAGGTCAGAAACACACCCCTGAGGTCAAACACACCACACCCACAAGGTCCAAAACACGCCCCCAGTCAGAAACACACACCCTGAGGTCAAGCCACACACCCACAAAGGTCAGAAACACACACCCTGAGGTCAGAAAACACACACACCCACAAGGTCAGAAACACACACCACAAGGTCAGAAACACACACCCCACAAGGTCAGAAACACACACACACCCACAAGGTCAGAAACACACACACCCCCCACAAAGGTCAAAACACACACCCTACAAAGGTCAGAAACACACACACACCCACAAGGTCAAACACACACCCACAAGGTCAGTACACCCCCTGAGGTCAGAAACACACACACCCACAAAGGTGTAAACACACACTACAAGGTCAGAAACACACCCCACAAAGTCAGAAACACACCCCACAAAATTGAAAACCACACCAGTCTGGCTTACTTACAAAGTCAAAACACGTTTACCCACAAGTCAGAAAACACACACACCACAAGGTCAGAAACACACACCCACAAAGTCAGAAACACACACCCACAAAGAATCGAAACACACACCTAGGATCAGAAACACACACCCACAAAGTCAGAAACACACCCCCTAGGTCAAGGAGAAACACACACCCACAAAGTCAAGCCACTTCCCCTACAAAGTCCAAACACACACCCTGAGTCAAAACCTGCACCCCCACAAGTCCAAGAAGTACACCCCCACAAAGGGTCAGAAACACACCCCACAAGAGTCCAGAAACACACACCCTGAGTCAAACACACACTAAAGTCAGACTTTACACCCTACTGAAGTCAGAAACACACACCCTGAGTCAGAAACACACACCCACAAGGTCCAGAAACACACCCCACAAGGTCAAACACACACCCACAAGGTCAAGTACACACCCACAAAGGTCAAACACATCCCCACAAGGGGTCAAGCACACCACCCCAAGAGTCAGAAACACACCCCCACAAGGTGAAACACCACACACCCACAAAGTCAGAAACACACACCCACAAGTCCAGAAACACACACCCTGAAGTCAGAAACACCCCACAAGTCAGAAACACACCCCCACAAAGGTCAGAAACACACCCCACAAAGTCCAGAAACACACACACCTTACAAAGTCAGAAACACACACCCACAAAGTCAGAAACACACACACACACCTATAAAGTCAGAAACACACCCCACAAAATCAAACACACACCCCACAAAGTCAGAAACACACACCCACAAGGTCAGAAAGCTTACACCCACAAAGTCAGAAACACACACCCACAAAGGTCAAGCTTTTACCCCACAAAGGTCAGAAACACACACACCCTGAGGTCTGGCTGCACTTACAAGGTCAGAAACACACACCCACAAGTCAAGAAACACACTTACAAGTCAAGGCACCCACAAAGGTCAAGAAACACACACACCCCACAAGTCAGAAACACACCCCCACAAGTCAAACACACACCCACAAAGGTCAAACACACACCCACGAGGTGAAACACACCCCCACAAAGGTCTAGGAAGCACACCCACAAAGGTCAGAAACACACACACCAAAGTCAAGCTTCCCCCCACAAAGTCCCAGAAACACACACCCACAAAGGTCAGAAACACGCCCCCAAAGGTCAGAAACACGCCCCCACAAGGTCAGAAACACACCCCCACAAGGTCAGAGGAAAACACACACACCCACACAAGGTCAGAAACACACCCACAAGGTCAGAAACACACCCCCACAAGGTCAGAAACACACCCCCACAAAGGTCAGAAACACACCCCCACAAGGTCAGAAACACACACACACCCACAAAGTCCAGAAAACACACACCCACAAAGGTCAGAAACACGCCCCCCTAGGGGTCAAAACACGCCCCCACAAAGTCCAGAAACCCACACCCCCACAAGGTCCAGAAACACACACACCCTAGGGTCAGAAACACACACCCACAAAGTCGACACGCCCCCTGAAGGTCAGAAACACCCCCCTGAGGTCAGAAACACACACCCACAAGTCCAGAAACACACCCTGAGTCCCAGAAACACACACCCACAAAGGTCAGAAAACACACCCCACAAAGTCAGAAACACACACCCTAGGTCAGAAACACACCCACAAGGCTCAGAAACACGCCCCCACAAAGTCAAAACACACCCCACAAAGTCAAGCACACCCCCACAAAGTCAGAAACACACACCCCCACAAGGTCAAACACACACACCTGAGTCAGAAAACACGCCCCCTGAAGTCAGAAACACACACCTAAGTCAGAAACACACACCACAAAGTCATAAACACCCCCACAAGTCCAGAAACACACACACTGGAAGTCAAGCTTACACCCCACAAAGGTCAGAAACACCCCTGAGGTCAGAAACACACACACACCCACAAAGTCAGAAACACACCCACAAAGGTCAGAAACACACACCCACAAAGGTCAAACACACACCCACAAAGGTCGAAACACACACGCCCTGAGAGTCCAAGTACACCCCCACAAAGGTCCAGAAACACACCCCCACAAAGTCCAATACACCCCCACAAAGTCAGAAACACACCCCACAAGGTCAGAAACACACGCCCACAAAGGTCAGAAACACACCCCCACAAGGTCCAAGCACACCCCACAAAGGTCAGAAACACACCCCCCACAAAGTCCAGAAACACACCCCCTGAGTCAGAAACACACACCCACAAAGTCAGAAACACACCCCCACAAAGTCAGCTTACACCCCCACAAGTCCAGGCTTACACAAGGTCAGAAACCCACACACCCTGATCAAGCACCACCCACAAGGTCAGAAACACACGCCCTGACCAGTTAGACACGCCCTGAGCAGTCAGAAACACACGCCCACAAGGTCAAGTACACACCCACAAAGTCAGAAACACACCCCCTGAGTCAGAAACACACCCCACAAGGTCAGAAACACACACCCACAAGTCCCAGAAACACACACCCACAAAGGTCAGAAACACACACACATACAAAAGCCAGTTAGACACCCACAAGGTCAGAAACACACATACAAGGTCAGAAACACACACCCACAAAGTCCCAGAAACACACCCACAAAGCCATAAACACATACAAAGCCAGTTGAACACACCCACAAACTAGAAACACCCACAAAGTCAGAAACACGCGCTCACAAAGCCAGTTAGACACCCACAAACTAAAATACACGCCCACAAAGGTCAGAAACGCACGCCTACAAAGCCAGTTAGAAACAAGCCCAGTAAGGGACTATCATCCATCGAGTCTCATTCAATTAATAAAGTTGTTGTCAATGAGGTGTATTGAGTCGGGAGTTACCCATCAGGACCCCCCTCCCACCCCGTGTTATCTTTCCTTCTGGCGCCGCTCTGTGACAGCCTAGACCAAACCTAGAAAGAGACACACACACACAATACCGCCACAATCATCATGGTACAGACAGCTCCACTTATCATCCTCGCCCATAGACGACCGGTATATATCTGTCAGAGTGTCACTGTGTCCATCGGTCTTACTCTCGGTCTGTGGAGATCATCTCTTCCTCTCTCTTTCTCTCTCTCTCTCTCTTTCGAGTTTGTTTTCAACCTCCTCTTTCTCTTTCTTTCACTCCTTTTTGTCTCTCTCTCTATTCTTGGTTCTTTCTCTTCCTTTTGGTTGTCTCTCCCACACACACACTAGTAGAGTAAGTTCTCCTGCCGTTTCCTCCCTTAGAGTCGTTTAATTATCTCTGTCTCTCCGGTTCCGTGACATGAGCGTCTCTTAAGTCGTATTAGCTGAACAAAAGTAAGGGTTAATATATTCAATTTACATTACTGATGATGATGACGATGATGATAATGATGATAATGATGATGATATAATAATAATAATAATAATAATAATAATAATAATATATATATATATAATAATATATATAATAATAATATATGTATATATATATATATAATAATAATAATAGGTTAGGTTAGGTTGGTTGGAGGGTTGGTTAATCCGTCAATAACACACACGCTAAGAATTCAGTTTTGATTTTCTCATCATAAGTTAGATGTAAAGAAGAGATGCACCTATATACTTTCTCTCTCTCTCTCTCTCTCTCAAAGGGTCCGTTGGTGATGCTTTCTCCCGTAACTAGGTTTAATATACAGTCTCACTGTTATTTCTTCGCCATCTTTGTGTCATAGATAAAATGGGACTGGTATAGTCTCAGTGATATTAATATTTTGGGCACCATCTCCTCCCGAGATTCCTAAATTCTCCACACTTCGAGAAAAAAAATTCCCCCAATCCTCCCCCCAAATTCCCCCACCGCAAAAATTTAAATCCCCAAAAAAAAATCACCCTCCCAAAACTTTCCCCAGATGTGTGCAGGGCAGTGAGGAGTGGGAGGAGACAGTGTGTGTTTCTTGGTGGTTGTTCTCACCGCCGTCATTAGGATTCACGAAAAACTTTGTAAATAGAGTTGAAATTCTCTTGAGAAATATGTGAGTTCTGCTTCCTTGTAATGGCCTCGGGGAAGATACCGTTTGTTTGTTTGTCTGTCTGTCTGTCTGTTTGTTTATTTTTAAGACAGGAGGGGATAATAAGTTAACGGGCGGATAGACAGACAGACATATTAAACCCTGAGAAAGTGATCGATGGTAATATTCTCCAGGGTGTGTGTTTGTTGTCAAGGAGGGGGATAATAGATTAACACACACACACACACACACACACACACACACACACACACACACCAAGTAGTACAGATGAAAGCATACAAAAGCAACAGACGCAATAGAGTAAGCCATCCCAAACGGAGACACGTGTGTACACAAACAAACAAACAGAAGAAAGCAAACAACAAAAGTCTTTGGTTGAGAGAAACTAACAGACATACACACACAAGGACAGACAAATAGCAGATGAAAGCAACAGACACACCGGCACCTAAGAGGAGTAAATAAACAACATCAACAGCAGCAAGAAAAAAGCGGAATGATCAAGACATGATTCACTAAAGTCCATCTTCACGCCAGCTCGGGTGAAGACTATAGCCAGTTCGGGCGAAGACTATAGCCAGCTCGGGCGAGAAAGTAATGTGGTGAACGAGGGCCTCCACTCCCTCCTGCCACTGAGTTAAACTGTCGCGGGTAATGACCGGGAAGTGACTGTACCGGGAAGTGACTGTATTGTATATCAGTTAGTTGATGGAAGTCGATACTGGAGGTCGTGAGAGGTCGAAAGGGAGAGAGAAAGAGAACAAAAGAAATAAAAGAGAGAAAATAAGAGGATATGTAAGAGAAAAGAACACGAGATAAAGAAGAGAGGGGGAGAAAATGTGACAGAAAGATAAAGAGAAACAAAAAAGATAAATAGATAAAAACAAGAGGCAGACAGACAAAGACAAAGACAGAGACAAAGACAAAATAACGTTACACCAAAGAGCTTCACAAAACACAAGACAGTGTCACAACAACACCAGGTAGAGACGACACATCTGGTCTCCCTCGAAGCTGACAGTGAAGAAAAAACAAATATATATAAATTAAGGGAAAATCGAATTTGTGTGAGTCATGAAAAATCAGCAACGGAGTTTGAGTGAAAAGTTACAAAACACGAGTCTGAGGTGGCTCTATTATTATACTTAGCTGGGGGTGGGCCTTGAGGAGGAGGGGGGGTGGTGGGCTTGAGGGAGGAGAGGGGTGGTGGGCCTAGGTGAGGGGGTGGTGGTAGACCTTGAGGAGGAGAGGGCGGTGGACCTGAGGGAGGAGGGGGCAGTGGGCCTTGAGGGAGGAGAGTGGTGGTAGACTAAGGAGGGAGGTGGTGGGCCTTGAGGGAGAAGAGGGGTTGGTGGGCCTTGAGGAGGAGAGGGGGTGGTGGGTGGACCTTGAGGAGAGGGGGTGGTGGGCCTTGAGAGAAGAGGGGGTGGTGTGACCTTGAGGGAGGAGAGGGGGGTGGTGGTGGGTGGACCTTGAGGGAGGAGAGGGGGTGGTGGGCCTTGAGGGGGAGAGGGATGCGGGGGAAGATGAGGGAGGTAAAGATATTGAGAAGAAGGAGAAGCAAGAGAAAGGAAGGAAAGGATAAGGAAAATGTAGAAATCAGGACAGGGGGATTAAGGAGAACGATGACGAAGAAGGAGTAAGGAAGGAGAGAAAGAGGAAGGAGAGAAAATGGAGGATGGAGGCTAAGACATAAACAGATAAGAAACAGATAGTAATAAAAATAAAGTAATAAGTAGATAAAAATAGATATAACAAAAAATAATGAAAATATAACAAACAAGAATTAATAAATAATTAAGTAGCGTACAGGTGACAATACCGAGGACAGGTGTAGGCCCCGATACTCCAGGTATTATGTTGATAGCTGGATTAGTTGATGAGGGAGCCCAGCAGAACAGCAGAGAAATTAGGTCAGGGGGAATTAGCCACTAAGCAGCGGTAAACAACTCCCTACTTAAATCATTACATGTTATGATTAATTAAAGAGGCTTCGGTACTGCACTCGACCGTTACTACATCAACTGTAAAGATAGGTGCAGGATATCCCGCTACCTTAAGTTTCCAGAACATATCATGGCCTTCAGGGCTGTCGCGACGGATGGTACAAAACGATTACGATACCCGAACTGGCACGATATATTAGTATTTACAATGTGATGCAGGCGCAATGTACAGCTAATGCAAGTATTGATATAATTCTCGCATCTATAATGTTTGTGGTTCATGAAATTACACACACACACACACACACACACACACACACACACACACACACACACACACACACACACACACACGGAGTCTAATACCCATTCGCTTCTGAGAGATGAAAATTATGAAAACACACTCTCCCTCAGCACCCACTTCCACCCACCTCCACCCACCAACATCCACCACACCCACCTTCCACCACCCACCTTCACCCACCTTCCTACTGTCATTATAACTCAGATTCTCAAAAGTTGTAAAGTTGTTGTTGTTTTTTTCGTTAGTTTTCTCCTCAAACTGGAGCTGTGACAACATACCTTTAAGAATCAGGGCTAAATGTGAGTCCGGTGTCAGGGGCAGTTTGGGTCCGGTGTAGGGGCAGTTTGAGTCCGGTGTCAGGGCAGTTTGAATCAGTGTCAGGGCAGTTTGAGTCCGGTGTCAGGGGCAGTTTGAGTCTGGTGTCAGGGCAGTTTGAGTCCGGTGTCAGGGGCAGTTTGAGTCGTGTCATGGGCAGTTTGAGGTCAGTGTCAGGGGCAGTTTGAGTCCGGTGGCAGGGGCAGTTTGAGTCCGGTGTTAGGGGCAGTTTGAGTCCGGTGTCGGGGCAGTTTGAGTCCGGTGTCAGGGGCAGTTTGAGTCCGGTGTCAGGGCAGTTTGGAGTCCGGTGTTAGGGGCAGTTGAGTCCGGTGTCAGGGGCAGTTTGAGTCCGGTGTCAGGGGCAGTTTGAGTCGGTGTCAGGGGCAGTTTGAGTCCGGTGTCAGGGGCAGTTTGAATCCGGTGTCAGGGGCAGTTTGGAGTCCGGTGTCAGGGGCGGTTGAGTCCGGTGTCAGGGGCAGTTAGTAAGTTCCTTGGGGTAATTCTTCTTCCTTGTTGATGCTTACGAGAAGGTGGTAGTTACGTCACGTCGCTAATTATAAACAACCTCCGAAGTACATGCCAGTAGTCCTTACCCAGAAACTACTACTGCCAGGAAGTACTGTCTCTCTCACCCGGGAAGTACTGTCTATCACCCAGGGGGTACTGTCTCTCTCTCACCCAGGGAGTACTGTCTCTCTCACCCAAGAAGTAGTCTCTCTCACCCGGGAGTACTGTCTCTCTCACCCGGGAAGTACTGTCTCTCACCAGTACTGTCCTCTCACCGGGAAGTACTGTCTCTGTCTCACTCAAAGTACTGTCTCTCTCTCACCCGGGAGTACTGTCTCTCTCACCCGGGAAGTACTGTCTCTCTCACCCGGAAGTACTGTCTCTCTCCACGGGAAGTACTGTCTCTGTCTCCACTCAAGTACTGTCTCTCTCACCGGAAGTACTGTCTCTCTCCACCCGGAAGTGACTGTCTCCTCCTACCCGGGAAGTACTGTCTCTGTCTCCACTCAAGAAGTACTGTCTCTCTCACCGGAGTACTGTCTCTCCTCACCCGGGAAGTACTGCTCTCTCCCTCACCCGGGAAGTACTGTCTCCCTCACCACCCGGGAAGTACTTCTCTGCTCCATCCGGAAGTACTGTCTCCTCTCACCCAGGAATGCTGTCTCTCTCACCCGGGAAGTATTCTCTCTCTCACCCGGGAGTACTGTCTCTCTCACCCGGGAGTACTGTCTCTCACTTGGGAGTACTGTCTCTGTCTCACTCAAGAGTACTGTCTCTCTCACCCGGGAGTACTGTCTCTCTCACCTGGAGTACTGTCTCTCACCCGGGAAGTACTGTCTCTCTGTCTCTACTCAAGAGTCTTTGTCTCTCTCACCCGGGAAGTACTGTCTCTCTCACCCGGGAAGTACTGTCTCTGTCTCACTCAAGAAGTACTGTCTCTCTCACCCGGAGATACTGTCTCTGTCTCACTCCAAGAAGTACTGTCTCTCTCACCCGGGAAGTATTGTTAGGTTGGGCTAGGCTAGGTTAGGCTAGGTTAGGTTAGGTTAGGTGAGGTTAGGTTAGGCTAGGTTAGATTAGGTTAGGCTAGGTTGGGTTGGGAGTTAGGTTTGGTTAGGTTAGGTTAGGTTAGGTTAGAGTTAGGTTAGGTTAGGTTGGTTACGTTAGGTTAGGTGAGGTTAGGCTAGGTTAGGTTAGGTTTGGTAGGTTAGACGGCAGTGATAAACAGCTGTGGGTTGATGGCATGAAAATTTAATAATGAAGACTTCCCCGAGGACAATGAACCAGTATGAGTATTATTGTATGTTAAGTGATGACTCAGAGAGAGAGAGACGACATGATAACCCACAATGAATCTAGCTTTAAGTGAGATTAACATACCTTTGTGTGTACTGTGTGTATGTGTGTGTATTGTGTGTGTGTGTGTGTGTGTGTGTGTGTGAGGGAGGTAATTATGAGGAAAAGAATGACTTCATTAAGGTGATGTCATTACACTTTACATTAGCTCCCTGATTCAACAACTTGGGTACACCACCACCACTATCACCCCCATCTCCAAGCATCGTATTTTAGAAGTTAATCACCACACTTAAGACACGGATGAGCGTTTAGGGGGGGTTCCATGGTTTGTTTGGTCAGCGCCTTTATCCTCACGCTGGTGTAAATATATATACGGAGTCTTGCTTTATTTGGATTTGATGAAGTGACGCCATTAAATTTCAAGTAATTAAAAGCAGAATGGATACTGGAGGTTTACTGAACAGTGTACAGTATATTATGGCCCCCA
>NW_024719645.1:0-29826 GCF_018991925.1 Homarus americanus
AAACCATTACAGTAAATACAAATGAGAGTAGTGTGGAGGAGGGTTTTAGTTATATTGATATATGACGGATGACTAGACTACACAAATAGTTTTAAGCAACAAAATAAGTCACTTGTCTCCCCACATCCGGTTTCCGGCTGAACCAAGACATTAGGAATTTATATTTAAAACCTGCTAATGCTCTTTCGTTATTTTGCCTGTCTGTTTGTTGCACCCCAGAGACATGCATACACAATAAAATCCACCTTTTTCTGTTTTTCATCCTGTGGAAATCAAACTTTTACCCCTGTAGTTTAAGAAAAGCTACTAGTGTGCCCGAAGAATGCAGTGATGGCTAGGAAAAACACTGAGTAACACCGAGTCCGTTTAGATGTGATGAGAGAAAATACAAGTGGTGATCATGTGTGCCATGCACGCCCACAGTCAGGATTCGAGGCGCCTTGCCGGCGGCGTTCTCAAAGCACAGCAAGCATGTACTGTCGTGCAGTGTTGCCACGCAGGATAAATGTTTCAGCCAGTAGCTGGTGTACAGGGTTGCTACTACAGTAGCTTATGTACAGGGTTACTCGGCACAGTAGCTTAGGATACATATCCTGCATCTCCTTTCCCCTCACGCCTGCAAATTTTTATTCCTTGAGTGCACTTGGTCCTAAGTCGCCCGCAGAGCGTCGAGGTGGTGCACTGTAAAGGATCCTCGTGAGGTGTAAGACTGTCCCCGGTCAGCCGCCGCAGCAGGGTGGACTGGCCGGAGGAAGCGGCGTGTTCCTCCACCAGACGGCCGCTCGGCATCCTGACCTTGTAGTCCTGCCACCGGCCGACGCTCATCACTATGCCCACCTTGTCCCCAACGTGTCGTCGTCGGGTCCTGACGCAGCAAGGGCACCAATCTCCAGTGGCTGAAGAGGGCGGGCACGGTCGCTATATTGAGCCTTTGCGTCTCGTGGGCACGTGAAGCGGCGCGGCGGTCGCAGCTGGTTCTGGTCTGCCAGACTTTTTGTGCAAAAGGCCTGCGCAGGAACGCGCAAGAGCGGAGAGACCATACAGGATCTGGGCAGGGAGCGTCCTGTGGGTGGAGTATGCACCCAGGAGTCCCCTGTCAAACGCCTCACAGCTCCAAAAGTGCCTGGAAGGGGCCACCTTGAGGATGGTGGTGCCATCGGCCTGACCGCAGCCTCAGCATGGCCGTTTGACTGTGGGTAGTGGGTGACACGATGCGGACTCCCCAGTCACCGCCCTACACCCGGAAGACGAGATGCTTCGTAGCACCGAGGCGCTTGGTTTCTCCGTCAGCAACATCGTCACCCAGGCCGTACAGTCCCCGCCAGCACCTGCCCCGTGTCGCCGCCCGACAGCGATCTGGCCCTTGAGGAACTACGGACTGCGCACGCGACGACCCCCTCCTACACTCAGCGCTCTGGAGAGGTGGAGTACTGGGTTCCCTCACGACCGTTTTTGACCTGCTTAAATGCCCCACGCCCAGCCATTGGAAGATACGAGGACCTCTACGCAGATGGGGACCCGTCCTACGGTGCCCCGTGTGGTCGTCCCACCTCCGTCACCGCGTTCTGACCTGCTTACACGACAGCCATCGTAAAGAGCCACAGCGCCGCGCAGGTTGCATTGGCCCGGCATTGACGCGGATAACGTCAATACGGTCTGTGCCTGTGAGCCCGTAAGCAGATCATGCAGCCCATCAACAGCAAGAGCACTCTGTGCGACGACGAACCCAATGGGCCCCTGAGTCCGCCACTGATCTTTCACACACAACATTTCACGCCGACCGACTTCATTACCCGTAGTAAATCAGCCCGGACACGACATCCGCCACCATTCACACTTCCGCACTTTCTGACACCTGGCCCCCACGTCTCTGACGGACTGGTGGGCCAGTTCACCAGCCGGACCCACAGACCCTGAGCGCAGAGTCCGCCACACGTGTCAACACCCCACTACCCACAGTCAAACGGCCATGCTCGACGCTGCAGTCACATACAGCAAGCACCTTCATCTCAAGGCGGCCCTCAGCAACATAGACTCAGAGGCGTTGACAAAGCACTCCTATTACTGTAATACCCCACCCACACAGACGCCCCCGCCCAGATCCGCATGGCACCTCCGCTCAAGTCTTCCCGCACAATGCCAAGGCCTTTGCAAAGAGCGGCAGACCAGAGCCTAGAGCTGCGACCGCCGCGCCGCTCACGCCCAGGACGCCAAGGCTCAAATAACGAACGCCCAGCCCCTCTTCAGCCACGGACAGGGACCGCGTCCAGACCCGCACAACGACACGTTACGCGGGCATAGTGATGGGCGTCGGCTTGTCGCGGACTACAAGGTCGGGGATGAGCGCCGTGCCCGTGGAGGGAACCGCCATTCCCGCCAGTCCCACCCCCTGCTGCTGGCCCTGACCGAGGACGAGTCACCTACACCCTCACGAGGATCCGCCCCACAGTGCACCTCGACGCCCGGAGCGACTTTAGACTGGCAAGTCCGCCGCTCAAGACAAAGATGGTCGGCGAGCGTGAGGGGAAGCGATGCAGGTACAGGTATCTAAGCTAATACTGCGCCGAGTAGCAACCCTGTACATAAGCCACGTGCCGGGTAGCAACCCTGTACATAAGCTACTGTGCCGAGGTAAAGAGCATAATCACGTGGCAACACTGCACGTAAAGCAGTGTGGGCAACATTGCCCCGAGGCTGCCATATATGGCAGCAGCGGCGCTCTCAGGTCTGACTGTGTGAGCCGTGCATGGCACACACGCGAGTCACCAATGCGTATCTCTCATCCACAATAACGGACTAGTACATTCAGTGCTTTGGCCATCACGTGCATTCTTTCAGGGCACACTAGTAACTTTCATAAACTACAGGGTAAAAGTTTGATTTCACAGGATGAAAATGGAGAAAAAGGTGGATTTATTGTGTATGCAGCAACATATAGGGTGCAACAGGCGGACGGGCAATACTTGAGAGAGAGCTAAGTTGGCAGGTTTAAATATAAATTCCCTTGAATGTCTTAGTCTGGCTTAGAAACCGGATGGGGAGACAAGTGACTTATTTGTTGCTTAAAACTGTTAGGTGTAGTCTAGTCATCCGTGTTTATATCTAGTGGCTGTATTGATAAATCAAACCTCTCCGCATATATATTTGTATTTACTGTAATGGTTTGGGTGGAGGGGATGATGATAATTTACTATTATTAATAATTCTTTCTTGTATTCTTTCTGCCTCCCAGTAAATAGATAGCCCATATGCTTATAATTACCTAATTGCTTTTACACAGATGCTGGCAGCAAAATCATAAGAGTATAAAATAATACAAGAGAGAAAGAAGAGGATTATCAATATTAATTATAATACATTTTTAATAATAAGAAGAGGAATAACTAAAATAACAGATGACATGAGAAGTTCAAGTGGCTAAATGGAAAGATGTGTGCTAGGGGACAGAAAATCAGGATATATTGCAAGAATATTATCTTAAGTTGCCTCTCACATCGCTAGTATTATTAGCAATATGTGCACTCTACACGGTCTAATATTATTGACTAAAATCCTATTAGTATTAACTCAACACACATATGGCATAGCATGATATACAGTCGTTGCATCAGCTTAATGTGTTCAGAAAAAGAAAGAAGCTTGCTGATGCAAAAGTGGTACTGTACATGAAAAGACAACAATAGCCATGAAAATTCTTAAATAGACGTAAGAGTCAGTGACCCAGGTGACTTAAAAAACGTTATGCGCCTGGATGATAAAGCAGAGGAGCGCGTTACATAATACGACCATGTAAGGACAGTATTTGACAGTGGACAGACGTGCTATATTATAAATATCCTTAGAATGGTTTAGTTCATGTCTATAATTATAAGGAGAAGTATCATACATATGTATTAAATACATGGTTTGTTCTTGCACATTACAGTATTATTCTGCATGGAATTCTGTATTAGATACATGTTTTGTCAGCAGCTGCATAGAGAAACACAAATATGGACTCATTACGGGCATCCCTCATGACCCATTCTCAACTGGGCTAAGATTGTCACACCTCATCAGAGCTCTGGGTAAAACCCGGATTTTTTAAACGGGTGCTAATTTCATTTCATTTGTAAAGTTGATTCTCAGTGAATTTAATTTTTTTCACATCATCTAGTGCGGCCTCTTTATATTTGTTCACCAAAATATCATATGCATTGCTCTTTCTTGTCTGCGTTGCATTCATCCGATTTCACTTTCCATATTGCAGGTAATCCTTATATAACCTAATTCATTCCACTCAGGAACCCATCGGGTCCTATGTGGCAGACATTGTGACGGAGACATTGCTGCAGCGAAATATGCATGACGCAATAGCACTTATTCCGGTAGTAAAAATCAAAACTGATTTTGATTCCGCTCGACATAATGTATATCAATACACGCGCATCGGTTTTTTCTCAACATACGTCGCAGACCGTTCAGCCACAGAGGGTGCGCCTCACCTGTGATAATCTATGAGTAATTCCCGTTTTCGATCAGGCCAATGACCACATGTTAGAAGTCTCCTGCCCTCTGCCATTGGTTGACTTTCTGAATTAGGACTCTTCAGGAAAAGGGTGAGGAGGTGAAGGAAATCACGAGGGATGAGGAGGAAGAAGAACGAAGGAGGAAGAACTAAAGGAGAAGGAAGAAGAAGAAGACGGGGAGGAAGGCAAAGGAAGAGGAGGAGGAAGAAGAGCAAGGGGAAGTATAAGAGGAGGAAGGAGAACAAGGTGGAGTGGATAAAGAGGCGAGGAGGGAAGAGAGTAAGATGGGGGAGACTAAAGACGGAAGGGGAAACTTAGGTCAATTATCTTTTAAATTCAAACCAATTTTTGTTAACCTGGTGGGGGACATCCACAAAGATCTTTTGGCTGCTGGGCTTCATGTGCTGATGGAGAGTCTAGCCTCTGACCCTGGCTTCACTGGCGCTTCTCCAGAAGTTGAGGAGAGCTCCAGCCTCTTTTTTTGGCTTCACTGGTGCTTCAGTGTTGATGGAGAGTCTAGCCCTTGTTTTTGGCTGCACTGGCGCTTCATATGTTGAGGAGAGGCTAGCCTCTTGATTTTTGGCTGCACCGGTGTTTCTGTTGTTGATGTGAAAGTTCAGCCTCTCACTTTTCGGCTGCACTGGCGCCTTCATGTGTTGAGGAGAGTGTAGCCCCTGGTTTTGCTGCACTGGTGTTTCATGTGTTGATGGAGGTTCATCTGTCTTGGCCAATGGCGCTTCATGTTGAGGAGAGTGTATCCTTGGTTTTTGGCTGCACTGGTGTTTCATGCTAAAAAACCCCACCCAAAAGATGGAGTGTCTAGCCTCCTGATTTTTTGGCCTGCACTGCCGCTTCATGTGTTGAGGAGAGTGTAGCCTCTTTGTTTTTGGCTGCACTTATGTTTCATGTTGATGGAGTGTAGCTCTGGATTTTTGGCTGCACTGGCGCTTATATGTTGAGGGGAGAGTGTACCTTGGTTTTCGGCTGCACTGGTGTTTCATGTGGTCTGGGGGAGATGGCCTTTTCGTTGTTTGTTTAGACATTCTTTAAAATTCGTTGGACCGAATAATTTTATTTTGCTACCACACTATGTTTTATACCCTTTGGGAGAGATATTTCAAACCTATGGCGCTATTCTGATCTGGTAATTAACTTACATCGGTAGATACAGTCACGTAAGTGCCGTATCATCAGTTCACACTTCTGTAGGCCTATGAGCAGGGTCTTAGCTTTAGGACACTCTCAACCATTTTATTATATTTGTCTTGATGGATTGTTTTGCAAATCTGTCGCCAAGCCCGAGGCCGAACATCTGCTTATTTGGAACATCTCCCGCTCGTACTTCAGAGCGTACCAGCAAAATTCATAGAGATGGGGCGCAAGAAACGGACCTGCCGTCTGCACAATCCCAAATCATGAGGCCTGATGGTCTGGATGTTCACCACATTACATTATCTTCTTTTATATCACAGTGGGCATAACCCATCGTTAGTATACCCCTGCAATGCCCCGACGTACTTATAACATGATATCGTATAGGGTTCTTTCATCTACATCATATTTTCGAAGAAATTATCCACGGTTAGCCGGCATTTTCACTTAAAATTAAATTTTTTCAACACACGCCAAAACATCGCCACACGCCCGAACACATTAAAATCGGCTTATCATATTAGCCTCTGAAGTGAAAGCGGTTTTGGGATATTCGTCGAGAACCTGCTTAACGACCACGTCTTTCATGTAAGGCTTTCGAGTACACACATCGACCGAACCCTCCTTATCCTAGTAGTGTTACCTCAGCACCTTCATATAACTCGAACAATCAAACCATTCAGAATATTGACGTAGTAGTTCAGGCGTTCTGTCTCAAATAAACCGACATTTTTTGGATGCGATGGCACACACCAGCGCAGTAGAACGAGAGTGCTAAGTTTTATATGAATAATTATGAAAGACAGCTTGAACATTCCTCGTGATGTTTAGTGTGTACAGTCGTAGTGTTAATGTTCTTAGTGGTGAAGTAGTGTATAAAGGTGTCCTGTAGTGTGACAGTGGTAGTGTTAAAAGGTCCCTGTAGTGGTGACAGTAATAGTATAAAGGTGCCTTGTAGTGATGACAGTAGTAGTTTACAAAGGTGCCTTGTAGGTGACAGTAGTAGTGTTAAAGGTGTCCTGTAGTGGTGACAGTAGTAGTGTTAAGTAAAGGTTCCTTGTAGTGGTGACAGCAGTAGTGTTAAGTAAAGGTGCCCTGTAGTGGTGACAGTGTGTTGTAAAGTGCCCCTAGTAGATGACAGTGGTAGTGTTACAAAGGTGTCCTTGTAGTGGTGACAGTGGCAGTTAAGTAAAGGTGCTCTTGTAGTAGACAGTAGTGTTACAAAGGTGCCTGTAGTGGTGACAGTAGTGTTAAGAAAGGTGCCCTTGTAGTGGTGAAGCAGTAGTATTAAGTAAAGGTGTCCTGTAGTGGTGACAGTGGTAGTGTTAAGTAAAGGTGTCCTTTGTAGTGGTGACAGTAGTAGTGTTAAGTAAAGGTGCCCTTGTAGTGGTGACAGTGGTAGTATTAAGAAAGGTGCTCCCTTAGTGGTGACAGTAGTAGTGTTACAAAGGTGCCCTTGTAGTGGTGACAGTTGAGTGTTAGGTAAGTGCCCTTGTAGTGGTGACAGAAAGAAAAGGTGCCTTGTAGTGGTGACAGTGGTAGTGTTAGTAAAGGTGCTCTAGTGGCATGGTAGTGTTACAAAGGTGTCCTTGTAGTGGTGACAGTGGTAGTGTTAGTAAAGGTGTTTGTAGTGGTGACAGTAGTGTAAGTAAAGGTTTCATAGTGGTGACAGTGGTAGTGCAAAGGTGTCTTGTAGTGGTGATAGTAGTAAGGTGCGTCTTGTAGTGGTGACAGTGGTAGTAAAGGTGCCCTAGTGGTGACAGTGGTAGTGTAAGTAAAGAAGTGCCCGTAGTAGTGACAGTGGTAGTGTTAAGTAAAGGTGTCCTTGTAGACAGTGGTAGTGTTAAGGTTATGTCCTTGTAGTGGTGACAGTGGTAGTGTTAAGTAAAGGTGCCCCTAGTGGTGAAGTGGAGCAGCAGTGGTGCCCTAAAAGGACAGTGGTAGTGTTAAGTAAAGGTGTCCCTGTAGTGGTGACAGTAGTAGTGTTAAGTAAAGGTGTCCTTGTAGTGGTGACAGTGGTAGTGTTATAAAAGGTGTCTCGTGTAGTGGTGACAGTGGTAGTGTTACAAAGGTGTCTTTGTAGTGGTGATGGTAGTAGTGTTAAGTAAAGGTGCCCTTGTAGTGGTGACAGTAGTAGTGTTAAGTATAGGTGTCCTTGTAGTGGTGACAGTGGTAGTGTTAAGTAAAGGTTCCTTGTAGTGGTGACAGTAGTAGTGTTAAGTAAAGGTGTCCTTGTAGTGATGACAGTGGTAGTGTTAAGTAAAGGTGTCCCTGTAGTGGTGACAGAAGTAGTGTTAAGTAAAGGTGTCCTTGTAGTGGTGACAGTGGTAGTGTTAAGTAAAGGTGTCCTTGTAGTGGTGACAGTAGTAGTGTAGGTAAAGGTGCCCTTGTAGTGGTGACAGTGGTAGGGGTAAAGGTGTTTGTAGTGGTGACAGTGGTAGTGTAGGCAAAGGTGCTCTTGCAGTGGGTGATGCGGTAGTGTAGGCAATGTGCCCCCTGTAGTGGTGACAGGGTGTTAGGTAAAGGTGTTCTTGCAGTGGTGACAGATAGTAGTGTTAAGCAAAGTTATGCCTTTAGTGGTGACAGTGGCAGTGTTAGGTAAAGGTGCCATTGTAGTGGTGATAGTGGCAGTGTTAGTAAAGGTGTTCTGTAGTGGTGAAGGTGTGGCAGTGTTAGGGTAAAGGTGCCTTTAGTGCGGTTGGTGGCAGTGTTAGGGGTAAAGGTGCCCCTTGTGGTGGTGACAGTGGCAGTGTTAGGTAAAGGTGTTCGTGTAGTGGTGACAGTGGCAGTGTTAGGTAAAGGTGCCCTTGTAGTGGTGACAGTGGTAGTGTAGGTAAAGGTGCTCTTGCAGTGGTGACAGTGGCAGTGTTAGGTAAAGGTCCCCTTGTAGTGGTGACAGTGGCAGTGTTAGGTAAAGGTGTTCTTGTAGTGGTGACAGTGGCAGGCCTTGTAGTGGTGACAGTAGTAGTGTTAAGTAAAGGTGCCCTTGTAGTGATGACAGTAGTAGTGTTAAGTAAAGGTGCCCTTGTAGTGATGACAGTAGTAGTGTTAAGTAAAGGTGCCCTTGTAGTGATGACAGTAGTAGTGTTAAGTAAAGGTGCCCTTGTAGTGATGACAGTGGTAGTGTTAAGTAAAGGTGCTCTTGTAGTGGTGACAGTGGTAGTGTAGGTAAAGGTTTCCTTGCAGTGGTGACAGTGGTAGTGTAGGTAAAGGTGCCCTTGTAGTGGTGACAGTGGTAGTGTTAAGTAAAGTTGCCCTTGTAGTGGTGACAGTGGTAGTGTAGGTAAAGGTGCCCTTGTAGTGGTGACAGTGGTAGTGTAGGTAAAGGTGCCCTTGTAGTGGTGACAGTGGTAGTGTTAAGTAAAGGTGCCCTTGTAGTGGTGACAGTGGTAGTGTTAAGTAAAGGTGTTCTTGTAGTGGTGACAGTGGTAGTGTTAGGTAAAGGTGCCGTTGTAGTGGGCAGTGAAGTGGAGTGTTAAGTAAAGGTGTCCTTGTAGTGGTGACAGTGGTAGTGTTGAGTAAAGGTTGCCGCTTATAGTGGAGAGTGGCAGTGTTGCGTAAGGTGCCCTTGCCTTAGTGGTGACAGTGGTAGTGTTAGGTAAAGGTGCCCTTGTAGTGGTGACAGTGGTAGTGCAGGTAAAGGTGCCCTTGTAGTGGTGACAGTAGTAGTGTAGGTAAAGGTGCTCTTGTAGTGGTGACAGTGGTAGTGTAGGTAAAGGTGCCCTTGTATTGGTGACAGTGGTAGTGTTAAGTGGTGACAGTGGTAGTGTAGGTAAAGGTGCTCTTGTAGTGGTGACAGTGGTAGTGTAGGTAAAGGTGCTCTTGTAGTGGTGACAGTGGTAGTGTTAAGTAAAGGTGTCCTTGTAGTGGTGACAGTGGTAGTGTAGATAAAGGTGCCCTTGTAGTGGTGACAGTGGTAGTGTTAAGTAAAGGTGTCCTTGTAGTGGTGACAGTGGTAGTGTTAGGTAAAGGTGTTCTTGTAGTGGTGACAGTAGTAGTGTAGATAAAGGTGCCCTTGTAGTGGTGACAGTGGCAGTGTTAGGTAAAGGTGCTCTTGTAGTGATGACAGTGGCAGTGTTAGGTAAAGGTGCTCTTGTAGTGGTGACAGTGGCAGTGTTAAGTAAAGGTGCCATTATAATGTAAACTATATTGACCTGATTTTTTTTGGGAGAGTCATCTCTCCTACGTCTGCACCATCATCTACACTACATCTACTGCACCATCATCTACACTACATCTACTGCACCATCATCTACACTACATCTACTGCACCATCATCTACACTACATCTACTGCACTATCATCTACACTACATCTACTGCACTATCATCTACACTACATATACTGCACTATCGGCTACACTACATCTACTGCACCATCATCTACACTACATCTACTGCACCATCATCTACACTACATCTACTGCATCATCGTCTACACTACATCTACTGCACCATCGGCTACACTACATCTACTGCACCATCGTCTACACTACATCTACTGAACCATCGGCTACACTACATCTACTGCACCATCATCTACACTGCATCTACTGCTGCATCATCTACACTACATCTACTGCACCATCATCTACACTACATTTACTGCACTATCATCTACACTACATCTACTTGCACCATCATCTACTACACCATCATCTACACTACAACTATTGCACCATCATCTACACTACATCTACTGCACTATCATCTACACTACATCTACTACACCATCGGCTACACTACATCTACTGCATCATCATCTACACTACATCTACTACACTATCATCTACACTACATCTACTGCACTATCATCTACACTACATATACTGCACCATCATCTACACTACATCTACTGCACTATCATCTACACTACATCTACTGCACCATCGGCTACACTACATCTACTGCACCATTGGCTACACTACATCTACTGCACCATCGGCTACACTACATCTACTACACCATCATCTACACTACATCTACTTCACCATCATGTACACTACATCTACTGCACCATCATGTACACTACATCTACTGCACCATCATCTACACTACATCTACTACACCATCATCTACACTACATCTACTGCACCATCATCTACACTACATCTACTGCACTATCATCTACACTACATCTACTTGCACCATCATCTACTACACCATCATCTACACTACAACTATTGCACCATCATCTACACTACATCTACTGTACTATCATCTACACTACATCTACTGCACCATCATCTACTACACCATCATCTACACTACATCTATTGTACCATCATCTACACTACATCTACTACACCATCATCACACTACATCTACTGCGTCATCATCTGCGACATCTACTACACCATCTCTACACTATATCTGCACCATCATATATACTACATCAAACTGCACCATCATCTACACTACATCTACTGCTGCATCATCTGCACCATCATCTACACTACATCTGCACCATCATCTACTACACCATCATCTACACTACATCCAACTGCACCATCATCTACCACCATCTACTGCATCATCTTTACTACATCTACTGCTGCATCATCTACACCATCTACTAAACCATCATCTACACTACATCTACTGCCATCATCTACACTACATCTACTGCACTATCATCTACAGTTACATCTACTGCACCATCATCTACACTACATCTACTGCACCATCATCTACACTACATCTACTGCACCATCATCTACACTACATCTACTGCACTATCATCTACACTATATCTACTGCACCATCATCTACACTACTTCAAACTGCACCATCATCTACACTACATCTACTGCACCATCATCTACTACACCATCATCTACACTACATCTACTGCACTATCATCTACACTATATCTACTGCACCATCATCTACACTACATCAAACTGCACCATCATCTACACTACATCTACTGCACTATCGTTAACACAGGCATGTGATGGGTAGGGCTTTTGAGGAAGGGGTGAGGGGAAAGAGGGGAGGTGTAAGCTCGGTTTGAGTTATGACAGGTGAGGGGTAATGAAGAGGAAGATGTGAGAGAGAAATGGGGAAGGGGGAGTAGGAGAAGAGAAAGAAGGTACAAGAGAAAGGGGAAGAAGGGTGAATGAGAAAGTGTGAGATAGGGAGAGATGGAAAAGGTAAGGTAAAGAACGAATGGAATGGGAGGTATAAAGGAGGGGGAATGGCCAGGTTGGAAGGCAGTGTTAAGTAAAGGTGCCATTATAATGTAAACTATATTGACCTAATTTTTTTGGAGAGTCATCTCTCCTATGTCTGCACCATCATCTACACTACATCTACTGCCATCATCTACCATCTACTGCACCATCATCTACCTCTACTGCACATCATCTACCTACATCTACTGCACCATCATCTACACTACATCTACTGCACTATCATCTACACTACATCTACTCACTATCATCTACTACATATACTGCACTATCAGCTACCACATCTACTGCATCATCTACACCATCTACTGCACCATCATCTACACTACATCTACTGCATCATCGTCTACCATACTGCACCATCAGCTACACTACATCTACTGCACCATCGTCTACACTACATCTACTGAACACATAATCGAGGTGCGGCCTAACTAGCGCAAGATATAGTTGCACCACCACTACACCTTCTACACCATATACCACCACTACACCTTCTACACCTACCACCTTCTACACACCACTACCTTCTACCACCACTACACCACCACTACACCTTCTACACCACCCTACCTCTACACCCACTAAACCACCCTACACCTTCTACACCACCACTACATACATCACCACTACACCACCACTACACCTTCTACACCACCACTACTCCTTCTACTTCCAATTTACACCACTACTACGACACCTTCTACCACCACTACGACCACTACACCACCACTACACCTTCACCACCATTACACCACCACTACCTTCTACTACCCACTACACACCTTCTACACCACCACTACGACCACTACACCACTAGACCTTCTACACTACACCTTCTACACCACCACTACACCTTCTACCACACACGCACTACACCACCACTAGACCTTCTACACCACCACCCCTACATCACCACACCACACACTTCTACTACACCACTACACCACCACTACCTTCTACACCACCACTACTACCACTACCTTCTACACCACCACTACACCTTCTACACCACCACTATACCACCACCCTACACACCACTACACTTTCTACACCACCACTACAACCACTACTCTTCACCACTACTACCACTACCTTCACCACCACTACACCTTCTACACCACCCTACACCCACTACACACACATCACCACTACCTTCTACACCACCACTACACCACCCTACACCTTCTACACCCTACACCTTCTACACCACTACTACACCCACCTACACCTTCTACACCCACTACTACCCTACATACACCACCACTACTACACCACCCTACACCTTCTACACCACCACTACCACACTACACCACACCACCACACACCACCACTACCTTCCTACACACACCTCACCTTCAACTCCACCACCCCTACCTTCTTACCCTTCCACCCACTACACTTTCTACCACCACTACACCACCCACACACCCTACACCCTACACCACTACCTTCTACACCACCACTACACACCTTCTACACCACCACTACACCACCACTACACCTTCTACACCACCACACCACCACTACACCTTCTACCCACCACCCACCACCACACACACCACCCTACTCCTTTTACCCATAATCTACACGACTACACACACCTTCTACACCACCCTTCCACCACCACTACCTTCTACACTACCTACACCACCACTACACCTTCTACTTCATCATCTACAACACCACTACCACCACTACACCACTACACCTTCTACTTCAGCATCTACAACACACTACACCACCACTGCACCTTTACTTCATCATCTACAACACCACTACACCACAACTGCACACAACTTCCTATTTCATCATCTACAACACCACTACAACTTCTATTTCATCATTTACAACACCACTACACCACCACTACACCACCCACAACACCGTAACCAAAATTCATCCACATATAGAAGCTCCACCACAGCTATCTCACTCTCATGCATATTTAACCGAGACCCTTCCTCTCCGTGTCTCCGTATCTCCGTGTATATCCGTGTCTGGGTATCTCTGTGTATCTCCGTGTCTGGGTATCTCTGTGTATCTCCGTGTCGTGTATCTCCGTGTCTCCGCATATCTCCGTGTATATCCGTGTCTGGGTATCTCTGTGTATCTCTCCGTGTCTGGGTATCTCTGTGTATCTCCGTGTCTGTATCTCCGTGTCTCCGTATCTCCGTGTATATCCCTTGTCTGGGTATCTCTGTGTATCTCCGTGTCCGGGTATCTCTGTGTATCTCCGTGTCTGTGTATATCTCCGTGTCTCCGTATCTCCGTGTATATCCGTGTCTGGGTATCTCTGTGTATCTCTCGTGTCTGGGTATCTCTGTGTATCTCCGTGTCTGTGTATCTCCGTGTCTGGGTATCTCCGTGTATATCCGTGTCTGTGTATCTCTGTGTATCTCCGTGTCTGTGTACCTCCGTGTCTGTGTCTCTGTGGATCTCCGTGTCTGTGTATCTCCGTGTATCTCCGTGTCTGGGTATCTCTGTGTATCTCCGTGTCTGTGTATCTCCGTGTCTGTATGTCTCCGTGTATCTCCGTGTATTCTCCCGTACAGGTGGGGTGACGGAGGTGTAGGACCAGGTACTGTACACACCAGGTGGGGTGACGGAGGTGTGGGACCATGTACTGTACACACCAGGTGGGGTGAGGAGGTGTGGGACCAGGTACTGTACACACCAGGTGGGGAAGGAGGTGTGGGGGCGAGGGAGGAGGTGTGGGGGTGAGGAAGGTGTGGGACCAAGTACTAGACACATCAGGTGGGGTGGGGGTGTGAGGTTGAGGTGTGGGACCAGGCTGTACACACCAGGTGGGTGAGGGAGGTTTAGTATCAGGTACTGTAACAGGCTCAGGAGTGAGGGAGGTGTAGGGACCAGGTACTGACACACCAGGTGTGAGGGAGGTTTAGTATCAGGTACTGTACACACCAGGTGGAGTGAGGAGGTGTGGTAGGCCCGGGCATGTACACACCAGGTGGGGTGAGGTGCTGGAGGGGCTGTACTGTACACAAAGATCGGGTGATGGAAGTGTGAGGGTACTGTACACACCAGGTGGGGTGAGGGGTGCAGACCAGGACTGATACACACTAGGTGGGGTGAGGGAAGTGTAGGACCAGGTACTGTACACACAAGGTGGGATGAGAGGTTGTGTAGGTGAGGTAGGGACCAGGTACTGTTACACACCAGGTGGGGTGAGGGAGGTGTGGGACTGCACACCAGGTGAGGGAGAGGTGTGGGACCAGGTACTTACCCACAAGGTGAGGAGGTGTAGGACCAGGTATTGTATACACCAGGTGGGGTGAGAGAGGTGTTGACCAGGCACTGTACACATCAGGTGGGGTGAGGGAGGTGGAGGTTAGAAAGGTGTAGGACCAGGTACTTTACACACCAGGTGGGTGAGGGGTGTAGTACCAGGTACTGTATACACCAGGTGGGGGAGGTGGGGAATGTAAGGCTTACACACCAGGTGGGTGAGGGGAGGTAGTACCAGGTACTGTACACACCAGGTGGGTGAGAGGTTGTAGGACCAGGTACTGTACACACAGGTGGGGGAGTGGGAAGTGAGACCAGGTACTGTACACACGGGTGGGGTGAGGAGATGTGGGACAGGTACTGTACACACCAGGTGGGGTGAGGGTGGTGTGGGACTACACACCAGGTGGGGTGAGGAGTGCATGGGTAAGGGGAGGTGTGGACTAGGTACTGTACACACCAGGTGGGGGGAGGGAAGTAGGACCAGGAATGTACACGGCGGGTGGGGGAGAGGTAGGGACAAGATACTGTACACACCAGGTGGGGTGAGGGAGGTGTGGGACCAGGTACACACACCAGGTGGGGTGAGGGAGGTATGGGTAAGGGGAGGTGTGGGACCAGGTACTGTACACACCTGGGGTGAGGGAGGTGCATGGGTAAGGGGTGGGAACAGGTACTGTACACACCAGGGGGGGGGGAGGAAGTGGACCAGGTAATGCAGCACGCCGGTGAGGGAGGTAGGACAAGATACTGTACACACCAGGTGGGGGAGAGGGTTGGACCAGGTACTGTACACACCAGGTGGGGTGAGGAGGTGCATGGGTAAGGGAGGTGTAGACCAGGTACTGTACACACCAGGTGGGGTGGACGGAGGTGTAGGACCAGGTACTGTACACACCAGGTGGCAGGTGGGGTGAGGGAGGTGAGACCAGAAACAAAACAACCAGGGTGAGGAGGCAGGCGAGGAAAGAGAGGTAGGACGGGCACTGCAACACACCAGGTGGGTGACGGAGGCAGAGACCAGGCACTGAAACACATCAGGGGGTGAGGGAGGTAGACCATGCATCAGCACACCAGGTGGGGTGAGGGAGGTGTGGGGGTTAGAGGTGTAGGACCAGGTACTGTATGGCACCTGGGGGTGAGGGGAGGCAGGGGGGTTAGGGAGGTGAGACCAGGTACCAGCTACAAGGCCCAGGTGGGGTGTGGGAGGTAAGGACCAGGTACCAGGAAACACCAGGTGGGGTGAGGAGGTGTAGACCAGGCACGTACACACCAGGTGTGGGGTGAGGAAGTGTAGACCAGGCACAAGGCACACCTGTGTGTGGGAGGCAAGGAATATAAATGTAAACACAGCAGGGGAGGGCGTGTGTATCAGGCACAGGCACACAAGGTGGGGGTGAGGAGGTGGTATCTGTGGGTACTGTACACATAAGGTGGGGTGAGGAGATGTAGGGATCAGGGGTATCAGGACACAAGGGGGATGAGGGAGCCAGGGGTTAGGGAGGTAGACCAGGTAGTGCATACATACCAGGTGGGTAAGGCAGGTAGTACCAGGTACTGCAATACACACAGGAGTGAGGGTGCGAGACCAGGTACTGCGAGGTGTAGACCAGGTACTGTACACACCAGGTGGGGGAGGGAGGTGTAGGGACCAGGTACTGTGCAATACCAGGTGGGTGAAGGAGGTGTAGGACCAGGTACTGCACACACCAGGTGGGTGAGGGAGGTGTAGACCAGGTACTGTACACAGCAGGGGTGGGAGGGGAGGTAGGACCAGTACCACACAGCAGGTGGGGTGAGGGAGGTGTAGGGACAGGTACTGTACACGCCAGGTGGGTGAAGGAGGACCAGGTACTGCACACACAGTGGGGTGAGGGAGGTGTAGACCAGGTACTGCACACACCAGGTGGGGTGAGGGGAGGTGTAGGACTAGGTACTGCACACACCAGGTGGGGTGAAGGAGGTGAGACCAGGTACTGTACACACCAGGTGGGTGAAGGAGGTGTAGGACCAGGTACTGCACACCAGGTGTGAGGAGGTAGACTAGGTACTGCAAACACCAGGGGTGAGGGGAGGTGTGAGACAGGACAGAACAATACCAGGTGGGGTGAGGGAGGTAGAACAGGTACTGTAACACACCAGGTGGGTGAGGGAGGTGTAGGGACCAGGTACTGACTACCAGGTGGGTGAGGAGGTAGGGACAGGTACTGCACATACCAGGTGGGGTGAGGGAGTAGACCAGGTACTGTACACACCAGGTGGGGTGAGGGATGTAGACTGCACTGCACACACCAGGTGGGTGGGGTGAGAGGAGGTGAGACCAGGTACTGTACACACCAGGTGGGTGAGGGAGGTGTAGACAGGTACTGAACATACACAGGTGGGTGAGGGAGGAGACCAGGTACCAGGCCAACCAGGTGGGGTGAGGGGATGTGGGGTGAGGGAGGTGTAGGACAGGTACTGTACACACCAGGGGGTGAGGGAGGTGTAGACTAGGTACTGCACATACCAGCCAGGTGAGGGAGGTGGGGGAGGGAGGTGTAGGACAGGTACACATACCAGGTGGGGTGAGGGGAGGTAGGACCAGGTACTACACACAAGGGGGTGAGGGGAGGTGAGACAGGTACTGCACTGGCCAGGTGGGTGAGGGAGGTGGGGACCAGGTACTGTACACACCAGGTGGGTGAGGGAGGTGTAGGGACCAGGTACTGCACACACCAGCAGGTGGAGGGAGGTGTAGGGCCAGGTACTCTACACACCAGGTGGGGTGGGGAGGAGGTGGGGGTGAGGGGAGTGTGAGACCAGGTACTGTACCACAGGTGGGGTGAGGGAGGTGTAGGACTAGGTACTTCACACACCAGGTGGGGTGGAGGGGAGAACAGGTACTGCACACACCAGGTGGGGAGGGAGGTGTAGACAATGTACAACACCAGGTGGGTGAGGGGAGTGTAGGGACAGGCAATACGAGGTGGGGTGAGGGAGGTAGGACGTAAAATATACACAGGAGGGAAGTGAGGGAGGTGTAGGACCAGGTACTGTACACACCAGGTGCATGAGGGAGGTGTAGGACCAGGTACTGTACACACCAGGTGCATGAGGGAGGTGTAGGACCAGGTACTGTACACAGCAGGTGGGGTGAGGGAGGTGTAGGACCAGGTACTGTAGACACCAGGTGGGGTGAGGGAGGTGTAGGACCAGGTACTGTACACACCAGGTGGGGTGAGGAGGTGTAGAGACCAGGTACTGTACACACCAGGTGCATGAGGAGGTGGCAGGACCAGGTACTGTACACACCAGGTGCATGAGGGAGTGTAGGACCAGGTACTGTACACACAGCAGGTGGGGTGAGGTGTAGGACCAGGTACTGTAGACACCAGGTGGGGTGAGGAGGTGTAGAGACCAGGTACTGTACACACACCAGGTGGGGTGAGGAGGTGTAGGACCAGGTACTGTAGACACAAGGTGGGGGTGAGGAGGTGTGGGACTAGGTACTGTACACACCAGGTGGGGTGAGGAGGTGTAGGACCAGGTACACTGCCAGGCACAAGGTGGGGTGAGGGAGGTGTAGGACCAAGTACTGTACACACCAGGTGGGGTGAGGAGGTGTAGGACCAGGTACTGTGTACACCTGGGTGGGGGTAAGAGTAGGTGTAGGACTTGGGTAATGTACACACACACCAGGTGGGTGAGGAGGTGTAGGACCAGGTACTGTACACACCAGGTGGGGTGAGGGAGGTGTAGGACCAGGTACAGTACACACCAGGTGGGGTGAGGGAGGTGAAAGGACAAGGTACATTACACACCAGGTGGCGTAAGGGAGGTGTAGGACCAGGTACTGTACACACCAGGTGGGTGAGGGAGGTGTATGACTAGAGACTGTACACACCAGGAGTGTGAGGGAAGTGTAGGACCAGGTACTGCACACACCAGGTGAGGTGAGGGAGGTGTAGGACCAGGTACTTTACACACCAGGTGGGGTGAGGGAGGTTATGGACCAGGTACTGTACCCACAAGGTGCATGAGGGAGGTGAAGGACCAGGTACTGTACACACCAGGTGGGTGAGGGAGGTGTAGGACTATGTACTGTACACACCAGGTGGGGTGAGGGAGGTGTAGGGGAGAGGGAGGTGTAGGACCAGGTACGTGCAATACCAGGTGGGTGAGGGAGGGTGACCAGGCACACACACCAGGGGTGGGGTGGGGAGGAAGGTGAGGACCAGGCACACAACCAGGTGGGTGAGGGAGGTGCAGGTACTGTACACACCAGGTGGGGAGGGGAGGTGACCAGGCATGTACACAACAGGGAAGGGAGATGTAGACAGGTCAAAGGCCACCAGGTGGGGTGAGGAGGTGTAGGGACGGAAATACCAGGTGGGGTGTGGGAGGGGAGGTGTAATAGGTACAAGGCTACCAGGAAGGGTGAGAGTGTAGGGACAGGTACTGTACACACAGTGAGGTGAGGGAGGGGAAGCACAGGTAACAAAAGGGTGAGGAAGGGGAGGTGTAGGAACTGTAACAAATGCCAGGTGGGGTGAGGGAGGTAGGACGGTACTGCAACAATACCAGGTGGGAAGTGAGGAGGTAGGACTGAACACACACCAGGGGATGAGGGAGGAGCAGGAACAGGTAATGCACACAATTGGCTGGGGTGAGGGAGGTGTAGGGGAGGGAGGGGAGACTAGGCACACACCAGGTGGGGGTGGGAGAGGTGGAGACCAGGTACGTAATACAAGTGAGGTGAGGGAGGGGTGTAGACCAGGTACTGGGTACAATACCAGGTGAGGGGAGGTGAATGTGAGAGGTGTACCAGGCACTACACAACACAGGTGGGAGTGAGGGATGTGTAGGACCAGGTAATGCACACATCAGGGGGTGAGGAGGGGGTGACCAGGTACTACACACCAGGTGGGGGAAGTAGAATGGACTGCACCAGGTGAGGGAGGTGTAGACCAGGACTGCCACCCAATGGGGGTGAGGGAGGGGAGACAGCACTGCAGACAATCATAAGGGGGTGGGGAGGGAGGTGAGGACTGGTACACACCAGGGATGAGGGGAGGTAAGGACTTGCACACACCAGGTGTGAGGGGAGGCAGATGAGGGGAGTGCAGGACCAGGTGTACCAGACACAGGTGGGGTGGGAGGACCAGACACACACACCAGGTGTGAGGAGAAAGACTGTACATACTCAGGTGAAGGAGGCACAGGCACACACCAGGGGAGATGTGTACCAGACACCAGGTGGGGGGAGGGAAGTAGACAAGGTACTGCACACAGCCGTGGGGTGAGGGAGGTAGGGGGGGGAGGGGAGGTGTAGGACCAGGCACAAACACTACCAGGTGGGGAGAGATGAGACCAGGTACTGCACAACCAGGTGGGAGGAGGGAGGTGTAGGGACCAGGCTGTACACACCAGGTGGAGTGAGGGAGGGACAGGCACTGTACACACAAGGTTGGGTGAAGGGACGGGTAGTGAGCAGTACAGGTACTGTAGACACCAGAGGTGAGGGGAGGTAGGGACACACAGGCCAGGGGTGAGGGAGGTGAACGAAAATAAAAGCCAGACAAGAGGGAGAGTAGAACCAGGTACTGTACACAGCAGGTGGGTAGGGGAGGGTACTAGGTAATGTACACACAAGAGGGGAGGAGAGTAGGGGTGAGGGGAGGTAGCACAAAACAACCAGGTGGGGGGAGGTGGTGGGACCAGGTAATGTAACAATACCAGGGGTGGAGGGAGGTGTAGTGAGAGGTAGGACCAGACTGCAACACCACAGGGGTGAGGAGAACAGGGGTACTGCACACCAGGTGGGGTGAGGAGGTGCAGGACTAGGCACCAGGTACTACCAGGGAGGGAGGTGTGAGACAGGTACTGCACACACCAGGTGGGGTGAGGGGAGGAGACTGTAATACCAAAGGTGAGGAGAAGGGTGAGGGAGTGTGTAGGGATCAGGTACTGTAGACACAGGGGTGAGGGGTAGGACACAGGCAACAACACCAGGTGTGAGGGGAGGTAGGGGTGAGGGAGGTAGGGATTAGGCACAGGTAGGGGTGAGGGGAGAACAGGTACTGCACACACCAGGTGAGGGGTGTAGTACTAGGTACTGCACACACCAGGTAGGGGTGAGGGAGAAACCAGGTACTGCACACAGCAGGTGGGGGTGAGGAGGTGTAGACCAGGTAATGCACACACCTCAGAGGGAGGAGAGTAGGGGTGGGGGGAGGTGAGACTAGGCACTGTGCACAACCAGGGTGAGGTTAGACCAGGTACTGCACACACCAGGTGGGTGAGGGGAGGGGGTGAATGAGGGTACTGTACACACCAGGTGGGGTGAGGGAGGTGAAGACTGGTACTTGCAGGCCAGGTGGGTTGAGGGAGGTGTAGGACCAGTACTGCAACACACCAGGTGGGGAGGAGGGAGGTGCAGGACCAGGTACTGCACACACCAGGCATGGTGAGGGAGGTGTAGGATCAGGAACTGCACACACCAGGGGGGTGAAGGAGGTGTAGGGACCAGGTACTGCACACACCAGGTGGGGTGAGGGATGTAACAGGTACTGCACACACCAGGTAGGGTGAGGAAGGTAAAACAGGTACTGTACAATACCAGGTGGGGTGAAGGAGGTAGGACAGGTACTGGCACAATACCAGGTGGGGTGAGGGAGGTAAGACAGGTACTGTACACACCAGGTGGGGTGAGGGATGTAGGACCAGGCTGTAAACACAAGGTGAGGTGAGGAGGTGGAGACTACTGCACACCAGGCGGGGTGAGGGGAGGTGTAGGACCAGGTACTGTAAACACAAGGTGAGGTGAGGGGAGGTGAGGACCAGGTACTGTACAATACAAGGGAGAGGTGAGGGAGGTAGGACCAGGCACCCACACAGATGGGGTGAGGGAGGTGTGAGACCAGGTACTGTACACACCAGGCGGGGTGAGGGAGGTGTAGGGACTAGGTACTGTAAACACAAGGTGAGGGTGAGGGAGGTGAGACCAGGTACTGTACACACCAGGTGGGGTGAAGGAGGTGTAGGACCAGGTACGTGTACATACCAGGTGGGGTGAGGGAGGTAGGGACAGGTACTGTACACACCAGGGGTGAGGAGGTGTAGGACAGGCATGCACACACCAGATGGGGTGAGGAGGGAGGGACCAGGCACTGCACAATACCAGGTGTGAGGGAGGTGTAGGGACCAGGTACTGCAAACACAAGGTGAGGGAGGAGAGATGGTACTGCACAACACCAGGTGGGTGAAGGGAGGTGAGACTGAGGTACTGTACACACCAGGGGGTGGGGAGGGAGGTGTAGACGAGGTACTGTACACACCAGATGGGGTGAGGGGAGGTGTAGGGGGTGAGGGAGGTGTAGACCAGGTACTGTACACACCGGGTAGGGTAGGTGTAGGACTGTACTGCAACACTGCGTGTGGGGGAGGGAGGTAGGACAGTACTGCACAATACCAGGTAGTGAGAGGCACAAAACACAAGGTGAGGTGAGGGGAGGTGTAGGGACCAGGTACTGTACACACCAGGTGAGGGGAGGTAGGGACTAGGTACTGCACACACAGGTGGGGTGAGGGGAGGGAGGGACTAAACACACACCAGGTGGGGTGAGGAGGTAAAAGGAACTGCACACACCTGAGGCGGGGTGAGGTAGGTGTAAGACCTGGTACTGTAAAACAAGCAGAGGTGAGGGAGGTAGACCAGGTACTTACACACCAGGAGAGGTGAGGGAGGTGAAAATCAGGTACTGCACACACCATGGGGTGAGGGGAGTGTGAGGCCTAGGCACTGTACACAACAGGTGGGGTGAGGGAGGTGTAAGACAGGTACTGTACACCAGGTGGGTGGGGAGGTGGGGACAGGTACTGTACACACCATGTGGGGTGAGGGAGGTGTAGGGTGAGGGAGGTGTAGACCAGGCAATTGCAACACCAGGTGGGGTGAGGCAGGTGTAGGGGTAGGGGAGGTGTAGGACAGGGACTCACACACCAGGTGGGGTGAGGGAGGTGAGACCAGGTACTTCAGACCAGTGGGTGAGGGAGGTAGACCAGGCACTTAACACCAGGGGTGAGGGAGGTGTAGACAGGTACTGTACACACCAATGGGTGAGGAAGGGACAGGCACATACCAGGTGAGGGGAGGTGGCACTTAGACACTAAAGGGTGAGGGAGGTAGGACAGGTACTACACAACAGGTGGGGTGAGGGAGGTGTAGGACCAGGTACTTAATGCTAACAAAAAAGTAAGGGTGAGGAGTGTGTAGGACAGGTACTGCACACACCAAAGGGGGTGAGAGAGGTAAGGAGCAGGCTGAAAATACCATGTGGGGTGAGGGAGGTGTGTAGGACAGTACTTAACATACCAGGTGGGTGAGGGAGGTGTAGGGAACAGGCACTGGGCACATACTGTCGGGTGAGGACAGAGGACCAGGTACTGCACACATCAGGGGTGAGAGTGTAGGACTAGGTAATGTACACACCAGGTGAGGGGAGGTAGGACCAGGTACTGCACACCAGGTGGGGTGGGAGGGAGGTAGGACCAGGCACTGCACAGCAGGTGTGGGGAGGGAGGTGTAGGACAAATGCACAATAACCAGGTGGGGGGAGGGAGGTGTAGGTGAAGCACTGCACAACACCAGGTGGGGTGAGGAGGTAGGACCAGGTACTGTACACACCAGGTGGGGTGAGGGAGGTAGGACAGGTACTATACACACCAGGTGGGGTGAGGGGAGGTGTAGGACAGGTAATGCACATACCAGGTGGGGGGAGGGAGGTAGAGGACAGGTACTGCACACACAGGTGGGGTGAGGGAGGTAGGACCAGGTACTGCACAACACCAGGTGGGGAGAGGGAGGTGAACAGGTGCACTGCACACACCAGGTGGGTGAGGGAGGAGAGACCAGGCACTGCACACAGGTGGGGTGGGGGATGTAGACCAGGTACTGGTACACACTCAGGGGTGGGGTGTGAGGGATGTGTAGGACAGGTAGCACGGTACACACCAGGTGGGGTGGGGAGGGGAGGTGGGGACAGGTACACTTGGGGAGGGAGCAGGACCAGGAACTGTAACACACAGATGGGTGAGGAGGTGTAGAAACCAGGTACTGTACACACAGGGGTGAGGAGGTAGACAAAGGTAAGGCGCAGGTGGGGGAGGAGGTAGGAGTAGGTAATGCTACCAGGGGTGAGGGAGGTAGGACCAGGTACTGTACACACCAGGTGGGGTAAGGGAGGTGAGGCAGGACTGCAAAACAACAGGGGTGAGGAGGGGTGAGGGACTGAGGGCAACGGTAACACACCAGGTGAGGGGTGAGGAGGTGAGGACAAAGCCTGCAATAACACCAGTGGAGAGGAGGTGGGACAGGCACCACACACAGGTGGGTGAGGGAGGTGACTAGGCAACACACTCAGGTGGGTGAGGGAGGGACAAATGCACACACGAGGTGGGGAGGGAGGTAAAGGACTAGGGCACACCAGGGGTGAGGGGGAGGGGATGCATACACGAGGTGGGGTGAGGGAGGTGTAGACACACAGAGGGGGAGGGGAGGTGTAGGGACAACCAGGTGGGTGAAGGAGGTGAGACCAGGTACTGCACACAGTGGTGGGGGGGGGAGGTGTAGACCAGGTACTGTACACACAGGTGGGGAGAGGGAGGTGTAGAACAGGTACTGCACACACCAGGTGGGTGAGGGAGGTGAGACGAGGTACTGCGGTAACAGGGGTGAGGGAGGCAGACTGCACACAGGACCAGGCACTGCACACACCAGGGGTGAGGAGTGTGCACATAGGCCAGGTGAGGGGAGGCACACAGCAGGGGTGAGGGAGGTGCAGGCCTGTACACACCAGGTGAGAGGAGGTGAGACTAGAACAGGCACCCAGGTGGTGGGAGGGAGGTGTAGGTACCAGACACAGCAGGTGGGTGAGGAGGAGGGACTAGGCAATGTAACACCAGGTGGGGTGGAGGAGAGACAGGTACTGACAAAATCCAGGTGGGGGTGAGGGAGGTAGGATTGCACAACACACCAGGTGGGGGTGAGAATGAGGGACCAGGTAATGCACTACCAGGTGGGGTAAGGGAGGTGTAGGACCAGGTAATGCAATAACAACGAGGTGGGGGGAGGAGGTGAAGACCAGGCACTGCACACACCAGGTGGGGGTGGAGAGAGTGTGAAGACTAGGTACACAAGGCTGAGAGAGAGGTGAGACAGGCAACACCAGGGGTGAGAGAGACAGGCACTACCAGGTGGGGTGAGAGAGGTGTAGGACATGTGGCTAACAAGTGGGGGTGAGAGAGGTGTAGGACAGGTACTGGCAACAAACTCACGGGGTGAGAGAGGTAGACAGGTACTGCACACACACAGGTGAGGAGGGAGGTGTAGGATAAGGTACCAACATACCAGGGGTGAAGGAGGTGACCGGGTACATACACACAGAGGTGAGGAGGTGTAGGGACACAGACAATAATGAGGTGGGGTGAGGAGGTGACCAGGTACTGCAAGCATACCAGGTGGGGGCAGGGAGTGGAGGACAGGTACAACAATGAGGTGGGGTGAGGAGGCGAACAGGTAATGCAGTCACTACCAGGTAAGAGGGAGAGGACTGAGGTACTGCACACAACGAGGTAAGAGGGAGGTGTAGGACAGGCACTGTACACACCAGTGTGGGGTGAGGAGGTAGGACAGGCACTGCACACCAGGTGGGGGTGAGGGGAGTGTGCAGAGACCAGGTGTAAAATACCAGGTGAGTGAGGGGAGGTAGGCCAGCAATGTAACAACACAGGTGGGAGAGGGATGAGGCAGGACACTGGCACACACCAGGTGGGGAGAGAGAGGGAGGTAGGGATACTGTAAACACACAGGTGGGTGAGGGAGACAAGCACTGTGGGAATACCAGGTGGGCGAAGGAGGTGTAGGACAGGCACTGCACACACCAGGTGGGGAAGGAGGTGCAGGACCAGCACTGCAACAAAACCAGGCAGAAGGAGGTGCAGGACCAGGCACCGGCAATCAACACCAGGTGTCAGGATGATCAGACCAGGCACTGCACACCACCAGGTGGGGAAGAGGTGCAGACCAGGCACTGCACACACCAGGTGGGGGTGAGGAGAGACTAGTAATGTACAATACCAGGTGTGGGGTGAAGGAGGCAGGACCAGGCAACAAAATACCAGAGTGTGAGGGAGGTGGGGACTAGTAATGCACACAGGTGTGGGGTGAAGGAGGGACGTAATTGCAACACAGCAGGGGTGAGGGAGGTACTGGGTAATGCACAATACCAGGTGTGGGTGAAGGAGGTGCAGGACTGTGGTACTGTACAACAATTGGGGAGTGTGAGGGAGGTGTAGATTAGGTAATGCATTACCAGGTGTGGGGTGAAGGAGGGGAGGGACCAGGTACTGCAACACAGTGCAGGGGGTGAGGGAGGTGCAGGACTGCACTGGGGAGGGATGTAAAATCAGGCCACTGCAAAACACTAGGTGGGGTGAGGGGATGTGAGACTATACTGCACACACCAGGTGGGGGTGAGGGAGTGCAGGCTCAGCACTGTACACGCCAGGTGGGGTGAGGGAGGCAGGACTGCTACTGTACACACCAGGTGGGCAAGGAGGTGTAGGGACAGGTACTGCAATACCAGGGGTGAGTGAAGGTGTAGGGACTAGGTAACACACACCAGGTGGGTGAGGGGAGAGACTGTAATAATACCAGGTGGGTGAGGGAGGTAGACTAGGCACTGGGTAATACCAGGTGGGTGAGGGGATTGAGGCACGGTACTACCAGGTGGGTGAGAGGTAGGGACCAGGTCACACCAGGTGGGGTGAGGGAGGTGGAGGACAGGCACAGGCCACGAGGTGGGGGTGAGGGAGAGACTGTAAGGAGGGGAGGTGTGTAGGTACTGCACACACTGTGGGGTGAGGAGGTGAGGGACTGAGGCACACCAGGGGTGTGAGGGGAGGTAGGACAGGCATTGCACACACCAGGTGGGGGCGAGGGAGGTAGGGACAGCCACACACCAGGTGGGGTGAGGGAGGTGAGGAGGTGTAGGACACAAGGCTACCAGGGGGCGAGGAGTGTGTAGACTAGGAAATGGGTAATACTACCAGCCAGAGGGGAGTGTAGGACAAGGTACACACAGGGGGAGGGGGATGTAGGACTAGGTACTGTTAATACCAGGTAAGGAGGGGAGGTAGGGACAGGTACTGTACACAACAGGTGGGGGTGAGGGAGGTGTAGGGTGAGGAGGTGCAGGAATTATGGCACTGCACACTGGTGTATGAGGGGAGGGACTGCACACACCAGGTGGGGTGAGGGAGACTACAACAGGGGTGAGGGAGTGTGTAGGGACCAGGTACTGAAGACACAGGTGTGAGGGGAGGTAGGGACAGGTACTGCACACACCAGGGGGTGAGGGGAGGTAGACAGGCACACACAGATGGGGTGAGGGATGTAGATTAGGGTAATGCACAATACCAGGTGGGTGTGAGGGGAGGTTTAGGACAGGTAAAATAATACCAGGTGGGGGTGAGGAAGGTGAGGAACAGGAAAACTGTAGACACCAGGTGGGGTGAGGGGAGGTGTAGGACAGGTAATGCACATTACCAGGTGTGGGTGGGGAGGAGGTAGGACAGGTACTGCAATACTACCAGGTGGGGTGAGGGAGGGGGTAGGGTGAGGAGAGACTGAGGTACTGAGGCTGGTCACCAGGTGGGCGAGGGAGGCAGGACAGGCACTGCACACACCAGGTGGGTGAGGGAGTGTGAGACCATGTACTTCACACAACCAGGTGAGGAGGACTAGGCACACACACCAGGTGGGAGGAGGTGCACACACAGGGGTGAGAGTGTGTACACACCAGATGTGAGGGGACTAGGTAACACACACTAGGGGTGAGGCACACACGGGGTGAGGAAGGTGTAGGTAGACACCAGGTGGGTGAGGTAATGCAATACCAGGTGGGTGAGGAGGTAGACAGGTACTGTACTACCAGGTGGGGTGGGAGGGAGGGGTAGGGACAGGTAACAGACACCAGAGGGGAGGTGAGGAACAGGCATTGCAGCACACTCAGGTGGGGTGAGGGAGGGGAGACTGTGGCACTGGTATCACTGAAAATAAAGCAGAGGAGTGTGCAGACTGGCCACTGCACACACCACAGGTGGGGAGAGAGGGAGGTGAGAAACAGGTACTGTACACACAGGTGGGGTGAGGGAGGGACACACACAGGTGGGGTGAGGGAGGTGTAGGACTAGGCAATGTACATACCAGGTGGGGTGAGGGGAGGTGAGGACTAATGTACAATACCAGGATGAGGAGGTAGGAACAGGCACACACGAGGGGTGAGGGGAGGATTAGGTACTGCACAATACTCAGGTGGGTGAGGAGGTGTAGACCACAGGTACTGGTACACAAGCTCAGGTGGGGTGAGGGAGGTGAGAAACAGGTACTGCAATAATACCAGGTGGGGTGAGTGGGAGTGTGCAGGACTGGTGGGTCAAAGGTCACTGAGGGTGGGGTGAGGGTGGGTGCAGGACCAGGCAACTGCAGGTTCAGGTGGGGGTGAGGAGGTGAGGAACAGGCACTGCACCACACGAGGTGGGGGTGAGGGAGGTGTAGACTAGGCACACACACAGGTGGGTGAGGGGAGGGAGACTGCACACACAGAGGAGGTGTAGAAACAGGTGTGAGGAGGACACACAGCAGGTGGGAGGGAGGTGTACACACCAGGTGGGGTGAGGGAGGGACAGGTACACAGTAGGTGAGGGAGGGGACAATGTACACACAGGTGGGTGAGGGGAGGTAGGACAGGCATTGGGTAACACACCAGGGGTGAGGGAGGTGTAGGAACAGGTACTGTACATGGAGGTGGGGTGTGAGGGAGGTGTAGACGTGGCTTCACACACCAGGTGGGTAGGAGGTAGGATTGAATACCAGGTGGGGCGAGGGAGGTGTAGGACAGGGCACTGCAACACACCAGGTGGGTGAGGGGAGGGAGGCAGGCTGAGGCACACACACCAGGTGAGGGAGTGTAGACTAGGTGCACACACAGGTGGGTTGAGAGTGTGTAGGACAGGATACCAGGTGGCGTGAGGGAGTGTGTAGGACAGGTAATGTACAATGGGTGAGGAGGCAGACAGTAAAATAATACTAGATGTGTGAGAGGGATGTAGGACAAATGTACTGGGCTCAGGTGAGGGAGGTGTAGGACAGGTAATACCAGGTGGGTGGAGAAGGTAGGACAGGTACTGTAGACACTTGGGTGGGTGAGGGAGGTGTAGGGACAGGTAATGTAATAATAACAGGTGAGGTGAGGGAGGGGGACTATACTGCAATAATACCAGGTGGGGGTGGGGAGGAGGGAGATCAGGTAAATGTAGACACCAGGTGGGGTGAGGAGGTGAGACTGAGACTCAGGTGGGGTGAGGAGGCACTGCACACACAGGTGGGGAGAGGGGAGGTGTGTGTGAGAGTGTAGGGACAATGGGGAGAGGGGAGTGTAGAAATACCAGGTGAGGGAGGTATAGACAGGTACTGTACACACAGGGGTGAGGAGGTGTAAGACAGGTACTGTACAAAATGAGGTGTGATGAGGGAGGTAGGGACAGGTACTGTACACAGCAGGTGGGGTGAGGGATAGGTAATGTACAATACTCAGGTGGGTAAGAGGTGTAGGGACCAGGGGTACTGCACACTGAACGAGGTGAGCAACAATGCAACCGTGAACAAAGCTAACACCTGAG
>NW_024719646.1:0-10527 GCF_018991925.1 Homarus americanus
TGTGAGGGCCGGGCACCCCTTCACAAGACCCGGGGTGTGAGGGTCAGGCACCCCTTCAGTGAAATTAATCGGGGTGTGAGGGCCGGGCACCCCTTCAGCACCATGACCCAGAGTGTTAGGGTCGGGCTCGATTTTAGTGCCAAGAATCAGGGTGTGAGGGTCGGGCACCCCTCCAGTGACATGACCTGGGGTGTGAGGGTCAGGCACCCATTCAGTGAAATGAAACGGGGTGTGAGGGCCGGGCACCCCATGAGCACCATGACCCGGGGTGTGATGGCCGGGAACAGCTTCAACCCCATGACCCGGGGTGTGAGGGCCGGGCACCCCTCAGCCACCATGACCCGGGGTGTGAGTGCCGGGCACCCTTTCAGTGCCATGAATCGGGGTGTGAAAGCCGGGCACCCCTTCAGCACCATGACCCGTGGTGTGAGGGCTAGGCACCCCTTCAGTGCCATGACCCAGGATGTGAGGGCCGGGCACCCCTTCAGTGGCATGACCTGGGGTGTGAGGGCTGGGCACCCCTTCAGTGACATGACCCGGGGTGTGAGGGCCGGGCACCTTTCCAGCACCATGACCCGGGGTGTGAGGGCCGGGAAGTGACATGACCCGGGGTGTGAGGGCCGGGCACCTTTCCAGCACCATGACCCGGGGTGTGAGGGCCGGGAACCTCTTCAGTGCCATGAACCGGGGTGTGAGGGCCGGGCACCCTTCAGTGTCATGAACCGGAGTGTGAGGGCCGGGCACCCCTACAGTGCTGCAAACCCGGGTGTGAGGGCCGGGCACCCCTTCACATGACCCGGGGTGTGAGGGTCAGTGTCACGTGCCTGAGCGCTCGGGAACTCGCATAGCGTGAGGCATATGTTCACGCCTACATTTCATACAAGCTATTAATAAATTGTTAATTGTACTTATTATATTATTTTTGTTCTTAGTTACTTAGGTTAATTGTATATTTATGTATGTTATTAATATGCATCATCGTCTTACTCTGTTAAGTCAACTCAAGAGTAATATTAATTAATTATATGAAATATCCAGCAAATGTCCTGAATCACGTGATATGAGACGCTCTCCTCCCCGCGTGGGCAAGCTTCCCCAGTAGCGAAAAACCGTGGCATAGGTTAGACGTGTCCATTCGTTCTCTAGCCTTGACCCTTGTCTAGTGCTTTATCCAGTCTTCTGCAATGCCCTAGGGGTATCAGGTATTAGTGACACGTTTAGTTAGGCCTAGGAAGGGATCCTGGTGGTAAGGTATCTCCTGTTTGGTAGGGATAATCATTTTGTAGTGATTGTTGTATATATATATTTCGTATGTCTTGTGTAATATAGTAATGTTAAGTAATATTTGTTTGGTCTAACTCCTTACAGCATATTTTCGCCCTTCCGGCATCACTCTTATTTTATTATACACTTACTTATTCCCTTAAATTCATGTTTGCTAGTCATTACTCCCTTTAGAACATAACTTGAATTAATTAATTATCTTCCCTTTTGTGATTCACTTATTTCAACTGTTCTTACTTTTTCAAGTACATTTAGTTGAGTAGGTTTTTGGTGAGGATAATTATTGCCGTGTTCCCTATTTGTACCTTTTTTTGTTAATAACTTGGGGTAGGATTCACTCCCCAAGTATAAAGGGTAGTGGGATCGCAACAAGTGGGGGCCTGTGTCCGGGAGCTAACCACCATTGTTGTGTCATATCAAGTGTTGTTACTCGCCAGGTGTTGTTTCATTGCTAAGTATTTTTGGATGCAAGTTGCTGTGTTCACAGTGTTCATTTATATTGCTCCTGTTATTGCTTAAGCTACTGGTGAGTTAACCCTTATCTTGTGTACCATGTGTTTGGTTAATCCCTTGCTGTGTTTCACAGTTTATTGCATTTTGATATTATTAATTAGCTAGCTAGTTAGCTTAGCTGCCACGGTTACTTTTTTTTTCGGTACTCGATTTTGAGTTCAACATGTTTGACCTGGAAAGCTCTTTGGCTTCACCTTCAGCCGAAGTACTGAAGGGGCTTACTAAGGCAGAGTGGCAATCCCTCGCTGCTTATTATGAAGTAGAAGGCCGCTCTTCCATGAATAAGGCTAGGTTAGAAGAGGCTGTCCTCAACTACCTTATTGACAATGAAATCATAGCCCAACCGTCGGGAAATTCAGAGGAAATTGTTACACCAAGTAATTTGGCCTTACAAGTTGAACTCAAAAGACTCGAGGTGGAGCTGGAAACTCTCAAACAACGAGGTTTGGCTCAAGGTAGTAATACTTCAACATTCAGTGTAGACAAATGTCTCAACAGTGTTCCTAAATTTAATGAGGAAGAACCAGACAAGTTCTTCTCTCTTTTTGAGAAAATTGCCCGACTTAACAAGTGGCCTGTTTCTCAATGGTCTCAACTTATTTATAGATCTTTCACTGGTAAAGCATTAGATGTGTTTTCTGCCCTCTCTGAGGATCAATGTCTAGACTATGCCCTTCTTAAGTCCGCGGTTTTGAGTGCTTATAAACTTGTTCCTGAAGCCTATCGGCAACAGTTCCGTAACTGCCGGAAGACTGACAAACAAACATTTGTGGAGTTCTTCAGGCAGAAACAGGTCCTTTGTCGGAGGTGGATTGAAAGTGAGTCTGCCCATGTAGAACATGACAAGCTTGTTGAACTAATCCTGCTAGAGGAGGTTAGAAAGTGTATCCCAGGCGACATTCGAGCTCACTTGGATCAGAGAGGTATCTGTACCCTGGCTGATGCTGGTCCAGTGGCTGACCATTATTCCTTAACTAATAGAAATGTAAATTCCAGGTCTTATGCTCCCATGTCCCAGTCCTTCACTTCCTTCAAGCGGCCCACACCAACATCTACATAGGGGTCCCTGCCTCTTGTCATACCGACCCGACCCTCAGTTTCTGCATCATCTACCCCGGGTGAGCCTATGGTCCATGGGACAGGTGGATCCACTCCTACTGGTGAGAGAAACTCTAGTTGCAGGTACTGTAAGAAGCCAGGACATGTCATCAGCGACTGTCTCAAGTCAAAGAAAAGAAATTCCTCTCACCAAGGATCCCCCGCTCTTTTGGTCAGGGTGGCCGAGCAATCGGAGAAATTATTGGAGCCCTGTGTCACTGCCCTCAGTCAGACTGTTGCCCTGGATGCTTCCCCCTCTTCTGTGATATCAACCTTTGAACCATTTTGTTCTCCTGGTTCCTTAGCTTTGGATCAATTCAGTCAACCCATTTCTGTTAAACTCTTGAGAGACACAGGCTCAGCCTTATCTCTTGTTACTAAAGAAGCTGCTCCATTCCTGGATTCATGCTATACTGGTAGCTGGGTGCTTGTGAACGGTTTGACCGGTGGGTCGCGTATTCCCCTTTGTCAAGTGTACCTGCGGTCATCCATAAAGTCAGGCTATGTCACGTTAGGAGTAGTAGATAGCTTACCTGTAGAAGGGGTCTCTCTATTGATAGGAAATGACCTCGTTGGCGACATGATGTTCCCTAATGTTGTGATCTCATCTTGTCCCACTGCCGAGAATAATACTGTGCAGTTAGAAGTAGACTTTCCAGGGTTGTTCCCTGCGTGTGCTGTGACCCGTAGCATGAGCCACAGTACAGAGGTAGAAGAGACTAGTGAAGTTGATGAAGTTTCCCTCCAGGACTGTGAGAAGTCCGAGGATAATGTTATCCAGCCGGACCATACTGATCTTGGTCTCAGTGAATTTTTTGAGGATTCCCCACAACCAGATAACCTCCAGAGTAGTTCTGATGGAGATAGGAACCCAGATGTCACTAGTTTTGGTTCCTCTCCCATCACTAGGAGTAAGTTTATTGAGCTACAAGCAGGGGATCCTGAGCTAGTAGGTTTTCTCAATAGGTCAGTTACTGAGACAGAAGCTGAGCAAGAATCAAATTGCTACTACACTAGGTCTGTTGTATTAATGCGGAAGTTCCGTCCCTCTAATTCTCCTGCCAATCACCCTTGGTTAGTTCATCATCAAGTTGTTATTCCCAAACCTTTGCGGCAGGACATACTTAGTATCGCTCATGATGGGGTGGGTGGTCATTTAGGAGTTAGGAAGACTTATGCAAAAATTTTATCCCAGTTCTTTTGGCCTAGGATGAAGAAAGACGTCAGCTCTTACTGTCGCACTTGCAATGATTGTCAGGTGGCGGGGAAACCGAACCCCAGTATTAAACCATTCCCTCTGCAGCCTATCCCAGTCATTGAAGAGCCCTTTAGTAAGGTGGTCATAGATTGTGTCGGTCCCTTACCTAAGACCCCTCGTGGTCATCAGTTCTTGCTAACCATTATTGATTGTGCAACCCGTTATCCTGAAGCCATTCCCTTGCGCCGCATCACAGCGAAGAATGTTATCAAAGCCTTAACCCACTTCTTCACTCAAGTAGGCCTTCCTACAGTGGTGCAGTCAGATCAGGGTTCCAATTTTACTTCCCGGTTGTTTAATCAGGTAATGCAAACCCTGGGAGTCCGGCAGTTGAGGTCTTTGGCCTATCACCCTCAGTCACAGGGGGTGGTAGAGAGATTTCACCAGACACTAAAACTCATGTTGCGCACCTTCTGTCTGGAGACTGGGAAGGATTGGGACGAGGGAGTTGACCTGCTTTTGTTTGCTGTTCGGGACAGTAAACAAGAGTCGCTAGGATTCTCGCCTTTCCAGCTCGTCTATGGACATGAGGCGCGAGGGCCTCTTAAGGTGTTAAAAGAGTGTTGGTTGAGTGATCAGAGCGCGACGCCCTTAGCTTCATATGTGGTCCAATTCAAGGAGAAGTTGCATCTGGCTGTAGAACTTGCCCAGTCCAACTTAAGGTGTGCTCAGGTGAAAATGAAACTGCATTTTGATAAGGCCCATCAGGCAAAACCTAGAGAATTCCAAGTGGGGGAGCAGGTGTTGGCCTTCCTGCCCTTACATGATCACCCTTTTAAATCCAAATACAGTGGTCCATATGAAGTACTAGAAAAACAGGGGTCCGTGAATTATGTGATTAGCACCCCTGAACGGCGTAAGAAAAAACGCCTTATCCATGTCAATCTTTTAAAGTCATATCATGTTCGTAACGAAACCCTGGGAAAAGCAGTTGCTTGTGTTGATCAATCCTTGCCAAATTGTATCATTGTGCCAGAGTGTAAGGATGATAAAGATCAGTGTTTTTCTGAAATAATGAATGGGTCTAGTGTAAAAGTTGAAAACTCGACTATCTTGGAGGACCCCAGTGCTAAGTTATACCATCTCTCTAGTGACCAAGCCAATAATATAAAGTCTCTATTACAGGAGTATCTTATTATAGTTGGTGATTACCCACTCTCTTGTTCAGTGTTGGAGCATGACGTTGAGACTAGGGGAGCCAAGCCAATCCGACAGCGTCCCTACCGTCTTAATGCATTCAAGCGGGAGTGTGTGCGAGCCGAGGTACAGCGTCTTCAAGAGCTAGGCCTCGTCGAACCCAGCATCAGTCCATGGGCATCCCCTGTTGTTCTAGTTCCAAAGCCAAATGGGTCAATGCGGCTGTGTGTGGATTATCGCAAGGTGAATGCTGTCACTGAACCCGATGGTTATCCCTTGCCACGCATCGACGACGTGATCGACGATCTTGGACAGGCAAGGTACGTGACCAAGTTGGATCTCCACCAGGGCTACTACCAGATAAGACTGACTGAACGCTCCAGGGCAATCTCTGCTTTTGTCACTCCTGAGGGGTTGTACCAATTCACAGTCCTTCCGTTTGGTATGCGGAACGCCCCTGCAACCTTTCAACGCCTCATGAATTTCATCACGTCTGGTCTGGAAGGTGTCCACTGTTACCTAGACGACCTCATCGTCTTCAGCAGTTCCTGGGAAGATCACATGAGTCGTCTACAAGCCCTTTTCTCCGTACTGGCTGCAAGCAAGCTGACGGTGAACCTCGTCAAAACTGAGTTCGCCCATGCCCACGTCACTTTCTTGGGGCATGTGGTCGGACAAGGGGAAGTCCAGCCTATAGCAGCCAAAATTGAGGCAATTCAACAGTATCCAGTGCCAGGCGATAAGAAGAGTGTGATGAGGTTGCTGGGTATGGCGGGGTACTACCGCCGTTTTTGTCCAAACTTCTCCTCCGTTGCCTCTCCCATGACTGACCTGTTGAGTGGCAAGAAAACCTTCAAGTGGACTACGGCTTGCCAGGAATCTTTTGAGAATCTTAAATCCCTGCTGGTAAATGCTCCTGTACTACTTGCACCTGACCTCCAGAAACAGTTCACTCTCCATGTCGACGCCAGTGAAATTGGCGCCGGTGCTGTGCTTCTGCAAGAGGGTGAGAGTGATCAAGTGCTTCATCCGCTGTGCTATTTTTCTAGAAAATTTAACAAATATCAAAGAAACTATGCCAGCATTGAAAAGGAGGCTTTATCACTGATCATGGCACTAGAAAACTTCAAAGTATATATTGGCAGCACTGCTTATCCCATTCAAGTGTTCACTGATCATAACCCACTTACTTTTGTTGACAAGATGAAACATACCAACCAAAGACTTTTGAGGTGGGCTCTATCACTTCAGCCCTATAACTTGAACATTTCCCATATCCTCGGAAAAGAGAACGTGTTGGCTGATGCACTTTCTCGAGGCTGATTATTTATTAACTATGTCTATATGCAAATTATTTTTTTGTTATATTGTCATTGAGTACCTTGTGTTTATATTATGAATTATTTTGCTTCATATTGATTTAAACCGATTGTGTTAGTTATTACTTTCACTGTGTTGCTGTATATCCATTTTTCGCTTCCAGTTAGTTGTAAGCTCACTTTTTTGGGGGAGGTGTCACGTGCCTGAGCGCTCGGGAACTCGCATAGCGTGAGGCATATGTTCACGCCTGCATTTCATACAAGCTATTAATAAATTGTTAATTGTACTTATTATATTATTATTGTTCTTAGTTACTGAGGTTAATTGTATATTTATGTATGTTATTAATATGCATCATTGTCTTACTCTGTTAAGTCAACTCAAGAGTAATATTAATTAATTATATGAAATATCCAGCAAATGTCCTGAATCACGTGATATGAGACGCTCTCCTCCCCGCGTGGGCACGCTTCCCCAGTAGCGAAAAACCGTGGCATAGGTTAGACGTGTCCATTCGTTCTCTAGCCTTGACCCTTGTCTAGTGCTTTATCCAGTCTTCTGCAATGCCCTAGGGGTATCAGGTATTAGTGACACGTTTAGTTAGGCCTAGGAAGGGATCCTGGTGGTAAGGTATCTCCTGTTTGGTAGGGATAATCATTTTGTAGTGATTGTTGTGTATATATATTTCGTATGTCTTGTGTAATATAGTAATGTTAAGTAATATTTGTTTGGTCTAACTCCTTACAGCATATTTTCGCCCTTCCGGCATCACTCTTATTTTATTATACACTTACTTATTCCCTTAAATTCATGTTTGCTAGTCATTACTCCCTTTAGAACATAAATTGAATTAATTAATTATCTTCCCTTTGTGATTCACTTATTTCAACTGTTCTTACTTTTTCAAGTACATTTAGTTGAGTAGGTTTTTGGTGAGGATAATTATTGCCGTGTTCCCTATTTGTACGTTTATTTGTTAATAACTTGGGGTAGGATTCACTCCCCAAGTATAAAGGGTAGTGGGATCGCGACAGTCAGGAACCCCTTCAGTGAAATAAATCGGGTGTGTGAGGCACGGGCACCCCTTCAGCACCATGACCCATAGTGCTAGGGCCGGGCTCGAATTCAGTGCCATGAATCGGGGTGTGAGGGCCGGGCACCCCATCAGCACAATGACCCGGGGTGTGATGGCCGGGAACCGCTTCAACCCCATGCCCCGGGGTGTGAGGGCCGGGCATCCCTTTAGTGACATAACCCGGGGTGTGAGGACCGGGCACCCTTTCAGTGCCATGAGCCGGGGTGTGAGTGCCGGGCACCCCTTCAGTGCCATGAGCCGGGGTGTGAGTGCCGGGCACCCCTTTAGTGCCATGAAACGGGGTGTGAGGGCCGGGCACCCCTCCGACACCATGACCCGGGGTTTGGGGGCCGGATACCCTTTCAGTGCCATGAATCGGGGTGTGAAAGCCAGGCACACCTTCAGCACCATGACCCGGGGTGAGGACAGGCACCCTTCAGTGCCATGACCTGGGGTGTGAGGGCTGGAAACCCTTCAGTGACATGACCTGGGTGTGAGGGCCAAGCACCCTTCAGTGACATGACCTGGGGTGTGAGGGCTGGGAACCGCTTCAACCCTGACCTGTGGTGTGTGAGGGCCGGGCACCCCAAGGTCCATGACCCGGAATGTGAGGGGCGTTCACCTTCAGTTCCATGACCGGGGTGTGAGGGCCAGGCACCTTCACATGACACGGGGTGTGAGGGCCGGGCACCTTTTCAGTGCCATGACCCGGGGTATGAGGGCTGGGCTCGATTTCAGTGCCATGAATCGGGATGTAATGGCCGGGCACCCCTCCAGCACCATGACCCGGGGTATGAGGGCCGGGCACCCCATCAGCACCATGACCCGGGGTGTGAGGACCGTGCAGCCCTTCAGTACCATCGGGGGTGACCCGGTGATATGTGTGAGGGCCGGGCACCCTCCAGACCATGACCCGGGGTTGAGGGCCGGGAACCCCATCAGCACCATGACCCTGGGTGTGCGGGCCGGGAACCGCTTCAACCCCATGAACCGGGGTGTGAGGCCCGGGCACCCCTTTAGTGACATGACCAGGGGTGTGAGGGCCGGGCACCCCTCCGACACCATGACCCGGGGTTTGAGGGCCGGGCACCCTTTCAGTGCCATAAATCGGGGTGTGAAAGCCAGGCAGCCCTTCAGCACCATGACCCGGGGTGTGAGGGACAGGCACCCCTTCAGTGCCATGACCCGGGGTGTTAGGGCCGGGAACCCTTCAGTGACATGACCCGGGGTGTGAGGGCCGGGAACCGCTTCAACCCCATGACCCGTGGTGTGAAGGCCGGGCACCTTTAGGTCCATGACCCGGGGTGTTAGGGCCGTTCACCCCTTCAGTTCCAAGACCCGGGGTGTGAGGGCCGGGCACCCCTTCAGTGTCATGAACCGGGGTGTGAGGGCCGGGCACCCCTACAGTGCTGCGAACCGGGGTGTGAGGGCCGGGCACCCCTTCACATGACCCGTTGTGTGAGGGTCGGGCACCCCTTCAGTGAAATGAATCGGGGTGTGAGGGCCGGGCACCCCTTCAGCACCATGACCCAGAGTGTTAGGGCCGGCCACCCTCCAGAACCATGACCTGGGGTGTGAGGGCCGGGAACCCCTTCAGTGCCATGACCCTGGGTGTGAGGGCCGGGCACCCCTTCAGTGACATGACACGGGGTTTGAGGGCCGGACACCCTTTCAGTGACATGACCCGGGGTGTGAGGTTAGGGCACACCTCCAGCACCATGACCCGGGGTGTGAGGTTTGGGCACACCTTCAGTGCCATGACCCGGGTTGTGAGGGCCGGGCACCCCTTCAGCACCATAATCCAGGTTGTAAGGGCCGGGCTCGATTTCAGTGCCAAGAATCGGGGTGTGAGGGCCGGGCACCCCATCAGCACCATAACCCGGGGTGTGAGGGTCGGAAACCGCTGCAACCCCATGTCCCGGGGTGTGAGGGCCGGGCACCCCTTTAGTGACATGACCCGGGTTGTGAGAGACGGGAACCCCTCAGACACCATGACCCGGGGTTTGAGGGCCGGGACCCTTTCAGTGCCATGAATCGGGGTGTGAAGCCGGGCATCCCTTCAACACCATGACCCGGGGTGTGAGGGCCAGGCACCCCTGCAGTGCCATGACCCGGGGTGTGAGGGACGGGCACCCCTCCAGCACCATGACCCGGGGTGTGAGGTCCGGGAACCGCTTCAAACCCATGACCCGGGGTGTTAGGGCCGGGCACCCCTCCAGAACCATGGCCTGGGGTGTGAGGGCTGAACCCCTTCAGTGCCACAGGGACCTGGGTGTGGGAGGGGCTGGGCACCCCTTCAGTGACATGACACGGGGTTTGAGGGCCGGACACCCTTTCAGTGACATGACCCGGGGTGTGAGGTTAGGGCACACCTCCAGCACCATGACCCGGGGTGTGAGGTTCGGGCACACCTTCAGTGCCATGACCCGGGTTGTGAGGGCCGGGCACCCCTTCAGCACCATGATCCAGGTTGTAAGGGCCGGGCTCGATTTCAGTGCCAAGAATCGGGGTGTGAGGGCCGGGCACCCCATCAGCACCATAACCCGGGGTGTGAGGGCCGGAAACCGCTGCAACCCCATGTCCCGGGGTGTGAGGGCCGGGCACCCCTTTAGTGACATGACCCGGGTTGTGAGGGACGGGAACCCCTCAGACACCATGACCCGGGGTTTGAGGGCCGGGACCCTTTCAGTGCCATGAATCGGGGTGTGAAGCCGGGCATCCCTTCAACACCATGACCCGGGGTGTGGGGGCCAGGCACCCTTGCAGTGCCATGACCCGGGGTGTGAGGTCCGGGAACCGCTTCAACCCCATGATCCGTGGTGTGAGGGCTGGGCACCCCTTT
>NW_024719647.1:0-22722 GCF_018991925.1 Homarus americanus
TATTACAAAGTCCAGTGATCAAGTACAACAAAGTCCCCTAATCGAGTATAACAAAGTCCCCTGGTCGAGTATAACAAATTCCTTTGGTCGAGTATAACCAAGGCCCCTGATCGAGCATAACAAAGTCCCCTTATCGAGTATAACAAAGTCCCCTGGTCGAGTATTACAAATTCTCCTGATCGTGTATAACAAAGTCCCCTGGTCGAGTATAACAAAGTCCCCTGGTCGAGTATAACCAAGGCGCCGGATCGAGAATAACAAAGTCCTCTGATCGAATATTACAAAGTCCCCTTATCGAGTATAACAAAGGCCCCTGGTCGAGCATAACAAACCCGCCCTGATCGAATAATACAAAGTCCTCTGATCGAGTATAACAAAGTCCCCTAATAGTGTATAACAAAGTCCCCCGATCGAGTATAACAAAGTCCTCTCATCGAGTATAACAAAGTCCCCTGGTCGAGAATCGCCATTCCCTGAGTCGTGTATAACCAGGTCCTGGTCGAGTAAAACCAAAGGTCCCATATGGGCATAACAAAATTTTCAGATATGTTTAGCCCCCCTGATCGAATATTACAAAGTCCAGTGATCAAGTATAACAATGTCCCCTGGTCGAGTATAACAAAGTCCCCTGGTCGAGTATAACGAAGGCCCCTGATGGAGTATAACAAAGACCCTGATGGAGTATAACAAAGACCCCTGATCAAGGAAAACAAAGCCCCGAGATCGAGTATAGCAAAGTCCCCTGATCTAGTATAACAAAGTCCCATGGTCGAGTATAACAAAATCCCTTGATCGAGTATAACAAAGGCCCCTGATCGACTATAACAAAGCCCCCCGTTGAGTATAACAAAGCCTCTTGATCGAGTATAACAAAGTCCCCTGATAGAGTATTACACATCCCCTGATCGAGTATAACATATCACCTGATCGTGTATAACAAAGTTCCCTGGTCTAGTATAGTGATGTCCCCTGATCGAGTATAACAAAGTCCTCTCATCGAGTATAACAAAGTCCCCTGATCGAGTATAACAAAGTCCCATGGTCGAATATAACAAAGTCACCTGATCGAGTATAACAAAGCCTCCTGATCGAGTATAACAAAGTCCCTTGATCGAGTATAACACATCCCCTGATCGAGTTTAACATATCCCCTGATCGTGTATAACAAAGTTCCCTGGTTAAGTATAGTAATGTCCCTGATCGAGTATAACAACCCCCCTGATCGAGTATAACAAAGTCCCCTAGTCGAGTATAACAAAGTCCCCTGATCGAATATAACAAAGTCCCATGGTCGAATATAACAAAGTCACATGATCGAGTATAACAAAGCCTCTTCATCGAGTATAACAAAGTCCCTTGATCGAGTATAACACATCCCCTGATCGAGAATAACACATCCCCTGATCGTGTATAATAAAGTTCCCTGGTCAAGTATAGTAATGTCACTGATCGAGTATAACAACCCCCCTGATCGAGTATAACAAAGTACCCTGGTCGAGTATAACAAAGTCCCCTGATCGAGTATAACAAAGTCCTCTGATCGAGTATAACAAAGTCCCCTGATTGCGTATAACAAAGGCTCCTCGTCGAGTATAACAAAGTCCCATGGTCGAGTATAACAAAGTCACCTTATCGAGTATAACAAAGCCTCCTGATCGAGTATAACAAAGTCCCCTCATCGAGTATAACAAAGGCCCCTGATCGAGTATAACAAAATCCCCTCATCGAGTCTAACAAAGGCCCCTCGTTGAGTATAACAAAGTCCCATGGTCGAGTATAACAAAGTCACCTTATCGAGTATAACAAAGCCTCCTGATCGAGTATAACAAAGTCCCCTCATCGAGTATAACACATCCCTGATCGAGTATAACATATCACCTGATCGCGTATAACAAAGTTCCCCGGTTGAGTATAGTAATGTCTCCTGATCGAGTATAACAAAGCCCCTGATCGAGTATAATAAAGGCCCCTCATCGAGTATAACAAAGTCCTCTGATCGTGTATAACAAAGTCCTATAATCGAGTATAACAAAGGCCACTGGTCAAGCATAACAAAGGACCCATGTCGAGGCACATAAACCTGATCGAGTATAACAAAGCCCAATCATCAGTATAACAAAGTCCCTTGATCTGAGTATAAACAGAAGTCCCTGATCGAGTATAACAACGTCCCTGTTTCGAGTATAACAAAGGACCTGATCGAACAACAAATTCCCCTCGTAGTACTTAGCAAAAGTCCCTGGTCGTGTATAACAAAGTCCCCTGATCGTGTATAACACATCCCACTGATCGAGTATAACATATCCCCTGATCGTGTATAAACAAAGCCCCCCTGATCGAATATTACAAAGTCCCCTGATCAAGTATAACAAAGTCCCCTGATCGAGTATAACAAAGTCCCCTGGTCGAGTATAACAAAGGCCCCTCATGGAGTATAAGAAAGACCCAGATGGAGTATTACAAAGTCGCTTGATCGAGGAAAACAAAGCCCCCACAACGAGTATCACAAAGTCCCCTGATCGAGTATAACAAAGTTCCTTGATCGAGTATAACAAAGGCCCCTGATCGAATATACCAAAGGCCCCCGGTTGAGTATAACAAAGCATCGTGATCGTGTATAACAAAGTCCCCTGATCGTGTATAACACATCCCACTGATCGAGTATAACGCCACAGTCATTAACCTTAACAAGGTTCCTGGTCGGTATAACAGAGTCCCTGAACGAGTATAACAAAAGTCCTCAGATCATTATAACAAAGTCCCCTGGTCGAGTATAACAAAGTCCTCCAGATCGAGAGTATAACAAAACCCCCTGGTCGAGTATAACAAAAGTCCCCTGATCGAGTATAACAAAGTCCCCTGGTCGAGTATAACAAAGTCCCCTGATCGAGTATAACAAAGTCCTCAGATCGAGTATAACAAAGTCCCCTGGTCGAATATAACAAAGTCTCCTGGTCGAGTATAACAAAGTCCCCTGATCGAGTATAACAAAGGCCCTTCATTGAGTATAATAAAGGCCCCTGATCGAGTATAACAAAGTCCCCTGCTCGAGTATAACAAAGTCCCCTGATCGAGTATAACAAAGGCCCTTGATGGAGTATAATAAAGACCCTTGATCTAGTATAACAAAGTCCCCTGATCGAGTATAACAAAGTCCCATGGTCGAGTATAACAAAGTCACCTTATCGAGTATAACAAAGCCACCTCATCGAGTATAACAAAGTCCCCTGATCGAGTATAACACATCCCCTGATCGAGTATAACATATCCCCTGATCGTGTATAACAAAGTTCCCTGGTCGAGTATAAAAAAGCCCCTGATCGAGTATAATAAAGGCCCCTCATTAAGTATAACAAAGTCCTCTGATCGAATATAAAAAAGTCCCCTGATCGAGTAAAACAAAGTCCCCTGATAGTGTATAACAAAGTCCTATAATCGAGCATAACAAAGGCCACTGGTCAAGCATAACAAAGGATCCATTTCGAGCATAACAAAGTCCCCTGATCGAGTATAACAAAGCCCCATCATCGAGTATAACAAAGTCCCTTGATCGAGTATAACAAAGTCCCCTGATTGAGTATATCAAAGCCCCCTCATCGAGTATAACAAAGTCCCCTGATCGAGTATAACAAAGTCCTCTGATCGAGTATAACAAAGTCCCCTGATCGCATATAACAAAGGCTCCTCGTCGAGTATAACAAAGTCCCATGGTCGAGTATAACAAAGTCACCTTATCGAGTATAACAAAGCCTCCTGATCGAGTATAACAAAGTCCCCTGATCGAGTATATCAAAGCCCCCTCATCGAGTATAACAAAGGCCCCTGATCGAGTATAACAAAATCCCCTCATCGAGTATAACAAAGGCCCCTCGTTGAGTATAACAAAGTCCCATGGTCGAGTATAACAAAGTCACCTTATCGAGTATAACAAAGCCTCCTGATCGAGTATAACAAAGTCCCCTCATCGAGTATAACACATCCCCTGATCGAGTATAACATATCACCTGATCGTGTATAACAAAGTTCCCCGGTTGAGTATAGTAATGTCTCCTGATCGAGTATAACAAAGCCCCTGATCGAGTATAATAAAGGCCCCTCATCGAGTATAACAAAGTCCTCTGATCGTGTATAACAAAGTCCTATAATCGAGTATAACAAAGGCCACTGGTCAAGCATAACAAAGGACCCATGTCGAGCATAACAAAGTCCCCTGATCGAGTATAACAAAGCCCAATCATCGAGTATAACAAAGTCCCTTGATCGAGTATAACAAAGTCCCCTGATCGAGTATAACAAAGTCCCATGTTCGAGTATAACAAAGGACCCTGATCGAGTATAACAAAGTCCCCTGATCGAGTATAACAAAGTCCCCTGGTCGAGTATAACAAAGTCTCCTGATCGGGTATAACTAAGGCCCCTGATCGAGTATAACAAAGTCCCCTTATCGAGCATAACAAAGGCCCCTAGTCGAGTATAACAAAGCGTCCCTCATCGAATATTACAAAGTCCCCTGATCAAGTATAACAAAGTCCCCTGATCGAGTATAACAAAGTCCCCTGGTCGAGTATAACAAAGTCCCCTGATCGAGTATAACAAAGGCCCCTGATCGAGTATAACAAAGTCCCCTTATCGAGCATAACAAAGGCCCCTGGTCGAGTATAACAAAGCCCCTGATCGAATATTACAAAGTCCCCTGGATCAAGTATAACAAAGTCCCCTGATCGAGTATAACAAAGTCCCCTGGTCGAGTATAACAAAGGCCCCTCATGGAGTATAAGAAAGACCCTGATGGAGTATTACAAAGTCGCTTGATCGAGGAAAACAAAGCCCCCTCAACGAGTATCACAAAGTCCCCTGATCGAGTATAACAAAGTCCCTTGATCGAGTATAACAAAGGCCCCTGATCGAATATAACAAAGGCCCCCGGTTGAGTATAACAAAGCATCGTGATCGTGTATAACAAAGTCCCCTGATCGTGTATAACACATCCCACTGATCGAGTATAACATATCCCCTGATCGTGTATAACAAAGTTCCCTGGTCGATTATAACAAAGTCCCCTGAACGAGTATAACAAAGTCCTCAGATCGAGTATAACAAAGTCCCCTGGTCGAGTATAACAAAGTCCTCAGATCGAGTATAATAAAGCCCCCTGGTCGAGTATAACAAAGTCCCCTGATCGAGTATAACAAAGTCCCCTGGTCGAGTATAACAAAGTCCCCTGATCGAGTATAACAAAGTCCTCAGATCGAGTATAACAAAGTCCCCTGGTCGAGTATAACAAAGCCCCCCTGATCGATTATTACAAAGTAACCTGATCAAGTATAACAAAGTCCCCTGATTGAGTATAACAAAGTCCCCTGATCGAGTATAACAAAGTCCCCTCATCGAGTATAACACATCCCCTGATCAAGTTTAACATATCCCCTGTTCGTGTATAGCAAAGTTCCCTGGTCGAGTATAGTAATGTCCCCTAATCGAGTATAACAAAGGCCCCTGATCGAGTATAACAAAGTCCCCTTTTCGAGCATAACAAAGGCCCCTCGTCGAGTATAACAAAGCCCCCCTGATCGATTATTACAAAGTACCCTGATCAAGTATAACAAAGTCCCCTGATTGAGTATAACAAAGTCCCCTGGTCGAGTATAACAAAGGCCTTTGATGGAGTATAACAAAGACCATGATGGAGTATAACAAAGTCCCCTGATCGAGGAAAACAAAGCCCCTTAATCGAGTATAACAAAGTCCCCTGATCGAGCATAACAAAGGGCCCTGGTCGAGAATAACAAACGCCCCTGATCGAGTATAACAAAGTCCCCTGATCGAGTATAACAATGGCCCCTAATCGAGTATAACAAAGTCCCCTAATCGAATATAACAAAGCCCCCTGATCGAGTATAACAAAGTATCCTGGTTGAATAAAACAATGGCCCATGATTGAGTATAACAAAGGCCCCTCATCGAGTATAACAAAGGCCCCTCATCGAGTCTAACAAAGTCCCCTGATCGTTTATGACAAAGGCCCTTGATCGAGTAAAACAAAGTCCTCTAGAGTCAGCATAACAAAAGGACCCTGGTCGAGTATAACAAAAGTCCCTCGCACATCTAGTATAACAATATCCCCTGATCGAGTATAGCAACGGCCCTTGATCGAGAATAACAAATGCCCCTCATCGAGTATAATAAAGTCCCATAATCGAATATAACAAAGCCCCCTGATCGATTATAACAATGGCCACAGGTCGAGCATAACAAAGAAACCTGGTCGAGTATAACAAAGTCCCCTGATCGAGTATAACAAAGCCCTCTCATCGAGTATAAAAAAGTCCCCAAATCGAGTATAACAAAGTCCCCTGGTCAAATATAATAAAGGCCCCTGATCGAGTATAGCAAAGTCCCCTCCTCTAGTATAACAAAATCCCATGGTCGAGTATAACGAAGTCCCTTGATAGAGTATAACAAAGACCCCTGATCGAGTATAACAAAGGCCCCCGGTTGAGTATTACAAAGCCTCTTGATCGAGTATAACATATCACCTGATCGTGTATAACAAAGTTCCCTGGTCTAGTATAGTAATGTCCCCTGATCGAGTATAAACAAAGAGCCCTCATCGAGTATAACAAATTCCCCTGATCGAATATAAAAAAGTCCCCTCATCGAGTAAATCAAAGTCCCCTGGTCGAGGGGCAACAAATTCCCTTGATCAGGTATAACAAAGTCCCTGGTCGAGTATAACCAAAGGCCCCTCATCGAGTATAACAAAAGGCCCCCGGCAGGTATAACAAAGCCCCTCATGGCAGAGGTATAACAGAGTCCCTGATCCCAGTATAACAAAGTCCCTGATCAGGTATATCAAAGCTGATCAAGTATAACAATGTCCAATCATCGAGTATAACAAAGTCCTCTTGTCGAGTATAACAAAGTCCTCTGGTCGAGAATAACAAAGACCCCTGATCGAGTATAACAAAAGCCCCTGATGGAGTATAACAAAGGCCCTGATGGAGTATAACAAAGACCCCTGATCAAGGAAAACAAAGCCCCCTGATCGAGTATAACAAAGTCCCCTCATCGAGTATAACACATCCCCTGATCAAGTTTAACATATCCCCTGTTCGTGTATAACAAAGTTCCCTGGTCGAGTATAGTAATGTCCCCTAATCGAGTATAACAAAGGCCCCTCATCGAGTATAACAAAGTCCCCTTATCGAGCATAACAAAGGCCCCTGGTCGAGTATAACAAAGCCCCCCTGATCGATTATTACAAAGTACCCTGATCAAGTATAACAAAGTCCCCTGATTGAGTATAACAAAGTCCCCTGGTCGAGTATAACAAAGGCCTTTGATGGAGTATAACAAAGACCATGATGGAGTATAACAAAGACCATGATGGAGTATAACAAAGTCCCCTGATCGAGGAAAACAAAGCCCCTTAATCGAGTATAACAAAGTCCCCTGATCGAGCATAACAAAGGCCCCTGGTCGAGAATAACAAAGGCCCCTGATCGAGTATAACAAAGTCCCCTGATCGAGTATAACAATGGCCCCTAATCGAGTCTAACAAAGTCCCTTAATCGAGTTTAGCAAAGACCCTTGATCGAGTATAACAAATGCCCCTCATCGAGTATAACAAAGTCCCCTAATCGAATATAACAAAGCCCCCTGATCGAGTATAACAAAGTCCCCTGGTTGAATATAACAATGGCCCATGATTGAGTATAACAAAGGCCCCTCATCGAGTATAACAAAGGCTCCTCATCGAGTCTAACAAAGTCCCCTAATCGATTATGAAAAGTCCCCTGATCGAGTATAACAAAGTCCCCTGATCGAGGAAAACAAAGCCCCCTGATCAAGTATAACAAAGTCCCCTGATTGAGTATAACAAAGTCCCCTGGTTGACCATAACAAAGGCCCCTGGTCGAGTATAACAAAGTCCCCTAATCGTATATAACGAAGCCCCCTGGTCGAGTATAACAAAGTCCCCTGATCGAGTATATCAAAGCCCCCTGATCGAGTATAAGAAAGTCCCTTGATCGAGTATAACAAAGTCCTCTGGTCGAGCATAACAAAGGCCCCTCATCGAGTATAACAAAGTACCCTGATCGAATATAACAAAGTGCCCTTATCGAGCATAAGAAAGGCCCCTGGTCGAGTATAACAAAGCCCCCCTGATCTAATATTACAAAGTCCAGTGATCAAAAACAACAAAGTCCCCTGATCGAGTATAACAAAGTCCCCTGGTCGAGTATAACAAATTCCTTTGGTCGAGTATAACCAAGGCCCCTGATCGAGCATAACAAAGTCCCCTTATCGAGTATAACAAAGTCCCCTGGTCGAGTATTACAAATTCTCCTGATCGTGTATAACAAAGTCCCCTGGTCGAGTATAACAAAGTCCCCTGGTCGAGTATAACCAAGGCGCCTGATCGAGAATAACAAAGTCCTCTGATCGAATATTACAAAGTCCCCTTATCGAGTATAACAAAGGCCCCTGGTCGAGCATAACAAACCCGCCCTGATCGAATAATACAAAGTCCTCTGATCGAGTATAACAAAGTCCCCTAATAGTGTATAACAAAGTCCCCCGATCGAGTATAACAAAGTCCTCTCATCGAGTATAACAAAGTCCCCTGGTCGAGTATAACATATTCCCCTGATCGTGTATAACAAAGTCCCCTGGTCGAGTAAAACAAAAGTCCCCTTATCAAGCATAACAAGGCCCTGGTCGAGAGTATAACAAAGCCCCCTGATCGAATATTACAAGTCCAGTGATGGTACAACAATATCCCTGGTCGAAGTATAACAAAGTTCCCTGGTCGAGTATAACAGAAGGCCCTGATGGAAGTATAGCAAAAAGAGACCCTGATGGAGTGTAACAAAGAACCCTGATCAAGGAAGAAAACAAAGCCCCGAGATCGAGTATAACAAAGTCCCCTGATCGAGTATAACAAAGTCCCCTGATCGAGTATAACAAAGTCCCCTTATCGAGTATAACAAAGTCCCCTTGTCGAGTATAACAAATTCCCCTGATCGAGTATAACAAAGTCCTTTGGTCGAGTATAACCAAGGCCCCTGATCGAGTATAACAAAGGTCCCCTGTTGAGTATAACAAAGCCTCCTGATCGATTATAACAAAGTCCCCTTTTCGAGCATAACAAAGGCCCCTGGTCGAGTATAACAAAGTTCCCTGGTCGAGTATAACAAAGCCCCTGATAGAGTATAACACATTCCCTGATCGAGAATAACATATCACCTGATCGTGTATAACAAAGTTCCCTGGTCAAGTATAGTAATGTCCCTGATCGAGTATAACAACCCCCCTGATCGAGTATAACAAAGTTCCCTGGTCGAGTATAACAAAGTCCCCAGATCGAGTATAACAAAGTCCTCTGATCAGGTATAACAAAGTCCCTGATCGTGTATAACAAGTCCCTCGTCGAGTATAACAAAGTCCCATGGTCGGTATAACAAAGTCACCCTTATCGAGTATAACAAAGCCACCTCATCGAGTATAACAAAGTCCCCTGATCGAGTATAACACATCCCCTGATCGAGTATAACATATCCCCTGATCGTGTATAACAAAGTTCCCTGGTCGAGTATAAAAAAGCCCCTGATCGAGTATAATAAAGGCCCCTCATTAAGTATAACAAAGTCCTCTGATCGAATATAAAAAAGTCCCCTGATCGAGTAAAACAAAGTCCCCTGATAGTGTATAACAAAGTCCTATAATCGAGCATAACAAAGGCCACTGGTCAAGCATAACAAAGGATCCATTTCGAGCATAACAAAGTCCCCTGATCGAGTATAACAAAGCCCCATCATCGAGTATAACAAAGTCCCTTGATCGAGTATAACAAAGTCCCCTGATTGAGTATATCAAAGCCCCCTCATCGAGTATAACAAAGTCCCCTGATCGAGTATAACAAAGTCCTCTGATCGAGTATAACAAAGTCCCCTGATCGCGTATAACAAAGGCTCCTCGTCGAGTATAACAAAGTCCCATGGTCGAGTATAACAAAGTCACCTTATCGAGTATAACAAAGCCTCCTGATTGAGTATAACAAAGTCCCCTGATCGAGTATATCAAAGCCCCCTCATCGAGTATACCAAAGGCCCCTCGTTGAGTATAACAAAGTCCCATGGTCGAGTATAACAAAGTCACCTTATCGAGTATAACAAAGCCTCCTGATCGAGTATAACAAAGTCCCCTCATCGAGTATAACACATCCCCTGATCGAGTATAACATATCACCTGATCGTGTATAACAAAGTTCCCCGGTTGAGTATAGTAATGTCTCCTGATCGAGTATAACAAAGCCCCTGATCGAGTATAATAAAGGCCCCTCATCGAGTATAACAAAGTCCTCTGATCGTGTATAACAAAGTCCTATAATCGAGTATAACAAAGGCCACTGGTCAAGCATAACAAAGGACCCATTTCGAGCATAACAAAGTCCCCTGATCGAGTACAACAAAGCCCAACCATCGAGTATAACAAAGTCCCTTGATCGAGTATAACAAAGTCCCCTGATCGAGTATAACAAAGTCCCCTGTTCGAGTATAACAAAGGACCCTGATCGAGTACAAAAAAGTCCCCTCATCTAGTATAACAAAGTCCCCTGGTCGAGTATAACAAAGTCCCCTGATCGGGAATAATTAAGGCCCCTGATCGAGTATAACAAAGTCCCCTTATCGAGCATAACATAGGCCCCTAGTCGAGTATAACAAAGCCCCCCTCATCGAATATTACAAAGTCCCCTGATCAAGTATAAGAAAGTCCCCTGATCGAGTATAACAAAGTCCCCTGGTCGAGTATAACAAAGTCCCCTCATCGAGTATAACAAAGGCCCCTGATCGAGTATAACAAAGTCCCCTTATCGAGCATAACAAAGGCCCCTGGTCGAGTATAACAAAGCCCCCCTGATCGAATATTACAAAGTCCCCTGATCAAGTATAAAACGAACCCTGATCGAGTATAACAAAGTCCTTTGGTCGAGTATAACAAAGGCCCCTCATGGAGTATAAGAAAGACCCTGATGGAGTATTACAAAGTCGCTTGATCGAGGAAAACAAAGCCCCCTGAACGAGTATAACAAAGTCCCCTGATCGAGTATAACAAAGTCCTCAGATCGAGTATAACAAAGCCCCCTGGTCGAGTATAACAAAGTCCCCTGATCGAGTATAACAAAGTCCCCTGGTCGAGTATAACAAAGTCCCCTGATCGAGTATAACAAAGTCCTCAGATCGAGTATAACAAAGTCCCCTGATCGAGTATAACAAAGTCCTCAGATCGAGTATAACAAAGCCCCCTAGTCGAGTATAACAAAGTCCCCTGATCGAGTATAACAAAGTCCCCTGGTCGAGTATAACAAAGTCCCCTGATCGAGTATAACAAAGTCCTCAAATCGAGTATAACAAAGTCCCTTGGTCGAGTATAACAAAGTCCCCTGGTCGAGTATAACAAAGTCCCCTGATCGAGTATAACAAAGGCCCATGATCGAGTATAACAAACGCACGGTGGTATAACACATCCCCTGATCGAGTATAACATATCCCCTAATCGTGTATAACAAAGTTCCCTGGTCGAGTATAACAAAGTCCCCTGATCGAGTATAACAAAGTCCTCAGATCGAGTATAACAAAGTCCCTTGGTCGAGTATAACAAAGTCCCCTGGTCGAGTATAACAAAGTCCCCTGATCGAGTATAACAAAGGCCCTTGATTGAGTATAATAAAGGCCCCTGATCGAGTATAACAAAGATCCCTGAATGAGTATAACAAAGTCCCCTGATCGAGTATAACAAAGCCCCCCTGGTCGAGTATAACAAAGTCCCCTGATCGAGTATAACAAAGTCCGCTGATCGAGTATAACAAAGTACGCTGATCGTGTATAACAAAGTCCTCAGATCGAGTATAACAAAGTCCCCTGGTCGAGTATAACAAAGTCCCCAGGTCGAGTATAACAAAGTCCCCTGATCGAGTATAACAAAGGCCCTTGATTGAGTATAATAAAGGCCCCTGATCGAGTATAACAAAGTCCCCTTCTCGAGTATAACAAAGTCCCCTGATCGAGTATAACAAAGGCCCTCGATTGAGTATAATAAAGACCCTTGATCGAGTATAACAAAGTCCCCTGATCGAGTATAACAAAGTCCCATGGTCGCGTATAACAAAGTCACCTGATCGAGTATAACAAAGGCCCATGATCGAGTATAACAAACGCCCCCGGTTGAGTATAACACATCCCCTGATCGAGTATAACATATCCCCTAATCGTGTATAACAAAGTTCCCTGGTCGAGTATAGTAATGTCCCCTGATCGAGTATAACAAAGTCCCCTGATCAAGTATAACAACTCCTCGGATCGAGTATAACAAAGTCCCCTGAGCGAGTTTAACAAAGACCATAATGGAGTAAAACAAAGTCCCCTGAGCGAGGAAAACAAAGCCCCCTGATCAAGTATAACAAAGTCCCCTCATCGAGTATAACAAAGTCGCCTAATCGAGTATAACATATCACCTGATCGTGTATAACAAAGTTCCCTGGTCTAGTATAGTAATGTCCCCTGATCGAGTATAACAAAGACCCCTCATCGAGTATAACAAAGTCTCCTGATCAAGTATAATAAAGGCACCTGATCGAGTATAACAAAGTCCCCTGACCGAATATAAAAAAGTCCCCTCATCGAGTAAATCAAAGTCCCCTGGTCGAGTATAACAAAGGCCCCCGGTTGAGTATTACAAAGCCTCTTGATCGAGTATAACAAAGTCCCCTGATCGAGTATAACACATCCCCTGATCGAGTATAACATATCACCTGATCGTGTATGACAAAGTTCCCTGGTCTAGTATAGTAATGTCCCCTGATCGAGTAAAACAAAGACCCCTCATCGAGTATAACAAAGTCCCCTGATCAAGTATAATAAAGGCACCTGATCGAGTATAACAAAGTCCCCTGATCGAATATAAAAAAGTCCCCTCATCGAGTAAATCAAAGTCCCCTGGTCGAGTATAACAAAGTCCCCTGATTGCATATAACAAAGTCCCCTGGTCGAGTATAACAAATTCCCCTGATCGAGTATAGCAAAATCACCTGGTCGAGTATAACAAATTCCCCTGATCGAGTATAACAATGTCCCCTGGTTGAGTATAACAAAGGCCCATGATTGAGTATAAAAAAGGCCCCTCATCGACTATAACAAAGACCCCTCATCGAGTCTAACAAAGTCCTCTGATCGAGTATGACAAGGGCCCTTGATCGAGTATAACAAAGGCCCTTAATTGAGTAAAACAAAGTCCCCTGATCGAGTATAACAAAGTCCCATTATCGAGTATAACAAAGTCCCCTGGTCGAGTATAACAAATTCCCTTGATGGAGTATAACAAAGTCCCCTGGTCGAGTATAACCAAGGCCCCTCAAGGGAGTATAACAAAGGCCCCTGGTCGAGTATACCAAAGTCCCCTGGTCGCGGAAAACAAAGCCCCCTCATCGAGTATAACAAAGTCCCCTGATTGAGTATAACAAAGTCCCCTGGTTGACCATAACAAAGGCCCCTGGTCGAGTAAAACAAAGTCCCCTAATCGAATGTAACAAAGCCCAATCATCGAGTATAACAAAGTCCCCTGATCGATTATAACAAAGCCCAATCATCGAGTATAACAAAGGCCCCTGATCGAGTATAACAAAGTCCCCTGATCGAGTATAACAAAGTTCCCTGATCGAGTATAACATATCCCCTGATCGTGTATAACAAAGTTCCCTGGTCGAGTATAACAAAGCCCCTGATCGAGAATAATAAAGGCCCCTCATCGAGTATAACAAAGTCCTCTGATCGAATATAAAAAAGTCCCCTGATCGAGTAAAATAAAGTCCCCTGATCGTGTATAACAAAGTCCTATAATCGAGTATAACAAAGGCCACTGGTCAAGCATAACAAAGGACCCATGTCGAGCATAACAAAGTCCCCTGATCGAGTATAACAAAGCCCAATCATCGAGTATAACAAAGTCCCTTGATCGAGTATAACAAAGTCCCCTGATCGAGTATATCAAAGCCCCCTCATCGAGTATAACAAAGTCCCCTGATCGAGTATAACAAAGTCCCCTGTTCGAGTATAACAAAGGCCCCTCGTCGAGTCGAACAAAGTCCCCCATCGAGTATAACAAAGTCCCCTGGTCGAGTATAACAAAGTCCCTCATCGAGTATAACAAAGTCCCCTTATCGAGCATAACAAAGGCCCCTGGTCGAGTATAACAAAGCCCCTGATCGAATATTACAAAGTCCCTGATCAAGTATAACAAAGTCCCCTGATCGAGTATAACAAAGTCCCCTGGTCGAGTATAACAAAGGCCCCTGATGGAGTATAAGAAAGACCCTGATGGAGTATTACAAAGTCCCTTGATCGAGGAAAACAAAGCCCCCTCCACGAGTATAACAATGTCCCCTGATCGAGTATAACAAAGTCCCTTGATCGAGTATAACAAAGGCCCCTGATCGAATATAACAAAGGCCCCCGGTTGAGTATAACAAAGCATCTTGATCGTGTATAACAAAGTCCCTTGATCGTGTATAACACATCCCCCTGATAGAGGATAACATATACCCTGATTGTGTATAACAAAGTTTCCTGGTCGAGTATAACAAAGTCCCCTGATCGAGTATAACAAAGTCCTCAGATCGAGTATAACAAAGTCCCCTGGTCGAGTAAACAAAGTCCTCAGATCGAGAATAACAAAGCCCCCTGGTCGAGTATAACAAAGTACCCTGATCGAGTATAACAAAGTCCCCTGGTCGAGTATAACAAAGTCCCCTGGTCGAGTATAGCAAAGTCCCCTGATCGAGTATAACAAAGGCCCTTGATTGAGTATAATAAAGGCCCCTGATCGAGTATAACAAAGCACCCTCAATGAGTATAACAAAGATCCCTGGTCGAGTATAACAAAGTCTCCTGATCGAGTATAACAAAGCCCCCTGGTCGAGTATAATAAAGTCCCCTGATCGAGTATAACAAAGTCCCCTGGTCGAGTATAACAAAGTACCCTGATCGAGTATAACAAAGTCCTCAGATCGAGTATAACAAAGTCCCCTGGTCGAGTATAACAAAGTCCCCTGGTCGAGTATAACAAAGTCCCCTGATCGAGTATAACAAAGGCCCTTGATTGAGTATAATAAACGCCCCTGATCGAGTATAACAAAGTCCCCTGCTCGAGTATAACAAAGTCCCCTGATCGAGTATAACAAAGGCCCTTGATTGAGTATAATAAAGACCCTTGATCGAGTATAACAAAGTCCCCTGATCGAGTATAACAAAGTCCCATGGTCGAGTATAACAAAGTCACCTTATCGAGTATAACAAAGGCCCATGATCGAGTATAACAAACGCCCCCGGTTGAGTATAACACATCCCCTGATCGAGTATAACATATCCCCTGATCGTGTATAACAAAGTTCCCTGGTCGAGTATAGTAATGTCCCCTGATCGAGTATAACAAAGGCCCCTGATCGAGTATAACAAAGCCCCCTGTTGAGTATAACAAAGCCTCTTGATCGAGTATAACAAAGTCCCCTGATAGAGTATAACACATCCCCTAATCGAGTATAACATATCACGTGATCGTGTATAACAAAGTTCCCTGGTCTAGTATAGTAATGTCCCCTAATCGAGTATAACAAAGCCCCCTGATCGAGTATAACAAAGTCATCTGATCGAGTATAACAAAGTCCCCTGATCGAGTATAACAAAGTCCCATGGTCGAATATAACAAAGTCACCTGATTGAGTATAACAAAGCCTCCTGATCGAGTATAACAAAGACCCCTGATCGAGATTAACACATCCCCTGATCGAGTATAACATATCCCCTGATCGTGTATAACAAAGTTCCCTGGTTGAGTATAGTAATGTCTCCTGATCGAGTATAACAAAGCCCCTGATCGAGTATAATAAAGGCCCCTCATCGAGTATAACAAAGTCCTCTGATCGAATATAAAAAACTCCCCTGATCGAGTAAAACAAAGTCCCCTGATCGAGTATAACAAAGTCCCTTGATCGAGTATAACAAAGGCCCCTGATCGAATATAACAAAGGCCCCCGGTTGAGTATAACAAAGCATCTTGATCGTGTATAACAAAGTCCCCTGATCGTGTATAACACATCCCCCTGATAGAGGATAACATATCCCCTGATCGTGTATAACAAAGTTCCCTGGTTGAGTATAACAAAGTCCCCTGATCGAGTATAACAAAGTCCCCTGGTCGAGTATAACAAATTCCCTTGATCGAGTATAACAAAGTCCCCTGGTCGAGTATAACCAAGGCCCCTCATCGAGTATAACAAAGGCCCCTGGTCGAGTATACCAAAGTCCCCTGGTCGCGGAAAACAAAGCCCCCTCATCGAGTATAACAAAGTCCCCTGATTGAGTATAACAAAGTCCCCTGGTTGACCATAACAAAGGCCCCTGGTCGAGTAAAACAAAGTCCCCTAATCGAATATAACAAAGCCCAATCATCGAGTATAACAAAGTCCCCAGATCGATTATAACAAAGCCCAATCATCGAGTATAACAAAGGCCCCTGATCGAGTATAACAAAGTCCCCTGATCGAGTATAACAAAGTTCCCTGATCGAGTATAACATATCCCCTGATCGTGTATAACAAAGTTCCCTGGTCGAGTATAACAAAGCCCATGATCGAGTATAATAAATGCCCCTCATCGAGTATAACAAAGTACTCTAATCGAATATAAAAAAGTCCCCTGATCGAGTAAAACAAAGTCCCCTGATGGTACCAACAAGTCCTATAATCGGAGTATAACAAAGGGCACTGGTCAAAGCATAACAAAGGGACCCCATGTCGACATAACAAAGTCCCTGATCGAGTATAACAAAAGCCCAATCATCGATTATAATAAAGTCCCTTGATCGAGTATAACAAAAGTCCCCTGATAGAAGGTATATCAAAGCCCTACATCGAGGTATAACAGGTCCTGATCGAGTATAACAAGTCCTGTTCGCGCAACAAAGGCCCCTCGTCTGAGTATAACCAAGTCCTCATCGAGTATAACAAAAGTCCCCTGGTCGGGGTATAGCAAAGTCCTGATGGTATAACAAAGGTCCCCTTATCGAGGCATAACAAAGGCCCTGGTTCGGTATAAAAGCAAAGTCCCCCCTCATCCAGATAATACAAAGTCCCCTGATCAAATTATAACAAAAAGTCCCTGATCGGAGTATAACAAAGTCCCCTGGTCGAGTATAACAAAGGCCCCTGATGGAGTATAAGAAAGACCCTGATGGAGTATTACAAAGTCCCTTGATCGAGGAAAACAAAGCCCCCTCCACGAGTATAACAATGTCCCCTGATCGAGTATAACAAAGTCCCTTGATCGAGTATAACAAAGGCCCCTGATCGAATATAACAAAGGCCCCCGGTTGAGTATAACAAAGCATCTTGATCGTGTATAACAAAGTCCCTTGATCGTGTATAACACATCCCCCTGATAGAGGATAACATATACCCTGATTGTGTATAACAAAGTTTCCTGGTCGAGTATAACAAAGTCCCCTGATCGAGTATAACAAAGTCCTCAGATCGAGTATAACAAAGTCCCCTGGTCGAGTAAACAAAGTCCTCAGATCGAGAATAACAAAGCCCCCTGGTCGAGTATAACAAAGTACCCTGATCGAGTATAACAAAGTCCCCTGGTCGAGTATAACAAAGTCCCCTGGTCGAGTATAGCAAAGTCCCCTGATCGAGTATAACAAAGGCCCTTGATTGAGTATAATAAAGGCCCCTGATCGAGTATAACAAAGCACCCTCAATGAGTATAACAAAGATCCCTGGTCGAGTATAACAAAGTCTCCTGATCGAGTATAACAAAGCCCCCTGGTCGAGTATAATAAAGTCCCCTGATCGAGTATAACAAAGTCCCCTGGTCGAGTATAACAAAGTACCCTGATCGAGTATAACAAAGTCCTCAGATCGAGTATAACAAAGTCCCCTGGTCGAGTATAACAAAGTCCCCTGGTCGAGTATAACAAAGTCCCCTGATCGAGTATAACAAAGGCCCTTGATTGAGTATAATATAGGCCCCTGATCGAGTATAACAAAGCCCCCTGCTCGAGTATAACAAAGTCCCCTGATCGAGTATAACAAAGGCCTTTGATTGAGTATAATAAAGACCCTTGATCGAGTATAACAAAGACCCCTGATCGAATATAACAAAGTCCCATGGTCGAGTATAACAAAGTCACCTTATCGAGTATAATAAAGCCTCCTGATCGAAAGTATAACAACGCCCCGGTTGAGTATATAACACATCCTGATCGAGTATAACATATCCCCTGATCGTGTATAACAAAGTTCCTGGTCGAGTATAGTAATGTCCCTGATCGAGTATAAACAAAGGCCCCTGATCGAGTATAACAAAGCCCCCTGTTGAGTATATAACAAAACCTCTTGATCGAGTATAACAACAGTTCCCCTGATAGAGTATAACACATCCCCTTAATCGAGTATAACATTATATCACCTGATCGTGGTATAACAAAGTCTCCTGGTCTAGTATAGTAATGTCCCCTGATCGAGTATAACAAAGCCCCCTGATCGAGTATAACAAGTCCTCTGATCGAGTATAACACATCCCCTGATCGAGTATAACATATCCCCTGATCGTGTATAACAAAGTTCCCTGGTTGAGTATAGTAATGTCTCCTGATCGAGTATAACAAAGTCCTCTGATCGAATATAAAAAAGTCCCCTGATCGAGTAAAACAAAGTCCCCTAATCGTGTATACCAAAGTCCTATAATCGTGTATAACAAAGGCCACTGGTCAAGCATAACAAAGGACCCATGTGGAGCATAACAAAGTCCCCTGATCGAGTATAACAAAGCCCAATCATCGAGTTTAACAAAGTCCCTTGATCGAGTATAACAAAGGCCCCTGATCGAATATAACAAAGGCCACCGGTTGAGAATAACAAAGCATCGTGATCGTGTATAAAAAAGTCCCCTGATCGTGTATAACACATCCCCCTGATCGAGTATAACATATCCCCTGATCGTGTATAACAAAGTTCCCTGGTCGAGTATAACAAAGTCCCCTGATCGAGTAGAACAAAGTCCTCAGATCGAGTATAACAAAGTCCCCTGGTCGAGAATAACAAAGTCCTCAGATCGAGTATAACAAAGCCCCCTGGTCGAGTATAACAAAGTCCCCTGATCGAGTATAACAAAGTCCCCTGGTCGAGTATAACAAAGTCCCCTGATCGAGTATAACAAAGTCCTCAGATCGAGTATAACAAAGTCCCCTGGTCGAGTATAACAAAGTCCCCTGGTCGAGTATAACAAAGTCCCCTGATCGATTATAACAAAGGCCCTTGATTGAGTATAATAAAGGCCCCTAATCGAGTATAACAAAGCCCCTTCAATGAGTATAACAAAGACCCCTGGTCGAGTATAACAAAGCCCCCTGGTCGAGTATAACAAAGTTCTCTGATCGAGTATAACAAAGTCCCCTGGTCGAGTATAACAAAGTACCCTGATCGAGTATAACAAAGTCCTCAGATCGAGTATAACAAAGTCCCCTGGTCGAGTATAACAAAGTCTCCTGGTCGAGTATAACAAAGTCCCCTGATCGAGTATAACAAAGGCCCTTGATTGAGTATAATAAAGGACCCTGATCGAGTATAACAAAGTCCCCTGCTCGAGTATAACAAAGTCCCCTGATTGAGTATAACAAAGGCCCTTGATGGAGTATAATAAAGACCCTTGATCGAGTATAACAAAGTCCCCTGATCGAGTATAACAAAGTCCCATGGTCGAGTATAACAAAGTCACCTTATCGAGTATAACAAAGGCCCATGATCGAGTATAACAAACGCCCCCGGTTGAGTATAACACATCCCCTGATAGAGTATAACATATCCCCTGATCGTGTATAACAAAGTTCTCTGGTCGAGTATAGTAATGTCCCCTGATCGAGTATAACAAAGCCCCCTGATCGAGTATAACAAAGTCCTCTGATCAGGTATAACAAAGTCCTCTGATCGAGTATAACAAAGTCCCATGGTCGAATATAACAAAGCCCCCTGTTGAGTATAACAAAGCCTCTTGATCGAGTATAACAAAGTCCCTGATAGAGTATAACACATCCCCTAATCGAGTATAACATATATCCTGATCGTGTATAACAAAGTTCCCTGGTCTAGTATAGTAATGTCCCCTGATCGAGTATAACAAAGCCCCCTGATCGAGTATAACAAAGTCCTCTGATCGAGTATAACAAAGTCACCTGATCGAGTATAACAAAGTCCCATGGTCGAATATAACAAAGTCACCTGATCGAGTATAACAAAGCCTCCTAATCGAGTATAACAAAGTCCCCTGATCGAGTATAACACATCCCCTGATCGAGTATAACATATCCCCTGATCGTGTATAACAAAGTTCCCTGGTTGAGTATAGTAATGTCTCCTGATCGAGTATAACAAAGTCCCCTGATCGAGTATAACAAAGTACCCTGGTCGAGTATAACAAAGTCCCCTGATCGAGTATAACAAAGTCCTCTGATAAATTATAACAAAGTCCCCTGAACGCGTATAACAAAGGCCCCTCGTCGAGTATAACAAAGTCCCATGGTCGAGTATAACAAAGTCACCTTATCGAGTGTAACAAAGCCTCCTGATCGAGTATAACAAAGTCCCCTGATCGAGTATAACAAAGGCCCTTGATTGAGTATAATAAAGGCCCCTGATCGAGTATAACAAAGCACCCTCAATGAGTATAACAAAGTTCCATGGTCGAGTATAACAAAGTCTCCTGATCGAGTATAACAAAGCCCCCTGGTCAAGTATAACAAAGTCCCCTAATCGAGTATAACAAAGTCCCCTGGTCGAGTATAACAAAGTACCCTGATCGAGTATAACAAAGTCCTCAGATCGAGTATAACAAAGTCCCCTGGTCGAGTATAACAAAGTCCCATGGTCGAGTATATGGCAAGATATCCCTGATCAAATCTCGCCGAGCACGTTGATTTGGAGTATAATAAAGGCCCCTCATCGAGTATAACAAAGTCCCCTAGACGAGTATAACAAAGTCCTCTGATCGAGTATAACAAAGGCCCTTGATTGAGTATAATAAAGACCACTGATCGAGTATATCAAAGTCCCCTGATCGAGTATAACAAAGTCCCATGGTCGAGTATAACAAAGTCACCTCATCGAGTATAACAAAGGCCCATGATCGAGTATAACAAACGTCCCCGGTTGAGTATAACACACCCCCTGATCGAACATAACATATCCCTGATGTGGCCTCAACAAAGTTCCCTGGTCTGAGAGTATAATGTGTCCTGATCGAGTATAACAAGGCCACCTAATCCCGTTATAACAAAGCCCCTGTTGGTATAACAAGCCTCTGCATTAGAGTATAACAAGTCCCTGATAGAGTATAACACATCCCTAATCCTAAAGTGCAACTTTTCACTGATGGGTATGTAACAAAAGTTCCTGATTAGTATAAGCATGTACTGATGGTATAACAAAGCCCCTAGAATAAAATGCTGCTGTGAGAATCTCTCTGATCAGGTATAACAAAGTCACCTGATCAGAACATATAGTCCATGGTCGAATATATAAATCACTGTTCGGTATATAGGCACTCCTGATCAGGTATAAAGTCCCCTGATCGAGTATAACACATCCCCTGATCGAGTATAACATATCCCCTGATCGTGTATAACAAAGTTCCCTGGTTGAGTATAGTAATGTCTCCTGATCGAGTATAGCAAAGCCCCTTGATCGAGAATAACAAATGTCCCTCATCGAGTATAACAAAGTCCCCTAATCGAATATAACAAAGCCCCCTCATCGATTATAACAAAGGCCACTGGTCAAGCATAACAAAGGACCCTGGTCGAGTGTAACAAAGTCCTCTGATCGATTATAACAAAGCCCTCTCTATCGAGTATAACAAAGTCCCCAAATTGAGTATTACAAAGTCCCCTGGTCAAATATAATAAAGGCCCCTGATCGAGTATAGCAAAGTCCCCTGATCTAGTATAACAAAGTCCATTGGTCGAGTATAACAAAGTCCTATAATCGAGTATAACAAAGGCCACTGGTCAAGCATAACAAAGGACCCATGTCGAGCATAACAAAATCCCCTGATCGAGTATAACAAAGCCCAAACATCGAGTATAACAAAGTCCCTTGATCGAGTATAACAAAGTCCCCTGATCGAGTATATCAAAGCCCCCTCATCGAGTATAACAAAGTCCCCTGATCGAGTATAACAAAGTCCCCTGTTCGAGTATAACAAAGGCCCCTGATCGAGTATAACAAAGTCCCCATATCGAGTATAACAAAGTCCCCTGGTCAAATATAATAAAGGCCCCTGATCGAGTATAGCAAAGTCCCCTGATCTAGTATAACAAAGTCCCATGGTCGAGTATAACAAAGTCCCACGGTCGAGTATAACAAAGGCCCCTGATCGAGTATAACAAAGCCTTGCGTTAAGTATAACAAAGCCTCTTGATCGAGTATAACAAAGTCCCCTGATAGAGTATAACACATCCCCTAATCGAGTATAACATAACACCTGATCGTGTATAACAAAGTTCCCTGGTCTAGTATAGTAATGTCCCCTGATCGAGTATAACAAAGCCCCCTGATCGAGTATAACTAAGTCACCTGATCGAGTATAACAAAGCCTCCTGATCGAGTATAAC
>NW_024719648.1:0-9955 GCF_018991925.1 Homarus americanus
TTTTTGCTTGCCACTTTAGTTTCGGAGTCACCACCTTTCTCATGTTGACTACAGGAGGCACATCCTCATTCCCATCTCCATCTTTACCCTCCTCATCAGTATAGTTTAACAAATTCTCGTCAACAACAGCATCAGAATCTTCCTCCTCCTCTTCAGATCTGCCAGTGCATTCTTCCTTTTGCTGATTCTCCTCTCTAATTTTTCTTATCATTGAGACAGCTTTTTCTCTAACAGTCATGTCCTCATCTGCACACATACCAAGAAGAAGTTGATCTGTGTGGGCGAAATATGCATTTCTCTGGACAGCCTTCTTCACTATCGTCTCCTCCTCACTATTCAGGTGTTTCATATATAGCAGGGACTGGAATACGTTCCTTGAGCCGTGTGTTACGTAAGGGTGTATCTTGATGTAAAACCACATTGGAGCACTGAACTTTATTATTGTAATGACAATTCTTTTCAACTCATGGCTGGGTCTTGATGTTGCTACATACAGCCTGAGGATTTTACTCCATAAGGTGCTCCACCTTGACACACAGGGAGGACCTGGCTCAATAGCAGCCAAGTCATCTTCAACAGCACCTGTGATAACTCCTTTACAAATCCTATACAGGTATTTCTGATCCCAGGACAGATCTTTCTCCACTTCATCATTAAACACAGGGAAATCAGGGAAACTGACTGGCTGGAAGGCGACAACTGGAAGCTCAGACAAAGATTCCTTGATCTGCTTTCCAATGGGACCACGCCAATGCTCAGGACCACTTGGTTTACCATCATAGTGATAAAAAACTGCGCGGAAAGGCAGCTCATTTCCGTGAAGCTGACATATGAAATAATGGAGTGGGTGACCAAGTAACATTTCAAGATGATGTATGACTCCATTTTCTGATCCTACATTTACATTGGTTCCATCACAACCAACACACACAATGGGCTGCTGGGTTAGATTTTTCTCCACCAGAAACTCGTGAATAGTTTTGGCAATCTGCTTTCCGTGTCCAGTCTTGGGAGTCACATGTGTGAGATATTCATTGCCAGGCTCAACCATGATGACATAATGATCTTTCACCATCATCCTCGAACTCCATTTCTCGGTCTTATCATTCTTTATCATCACACGAGTGGCGGTCTTCTTACCATCAAAATAGAGTGACGTCAAATTATCTAAACTAGCCATCTCAATTTCTTGCCTCTTAAATCGGTATTTTTGTCTCGCATCCCGCAGCTTATGTGGTCCAATAACCTGACTCTTGTCATCCTTTGTGATAATGCCATAGTCAGTTAAGGTGGCAGTAGCAATGGCAACTCCAGCATAATCACTAATCAAGTATCGGTCACAAGCGGCAGCCAGTGTAGGGAGTCTTGTCCGGTTCTGTGAACTGGTGTCTGTCAGAGGTAAATTTAAAAATTTCAGTAGAAAATGCGGCAGACTAAACCTCGACATATCAGCTTCAAATTTGGCATGGAGTCTTAGATATGTATAAGGAACAATGCCTGAAGAGTGCAGCTTTGAGCAAAATTTCACTGCCCCCTAATATATATACAGGTAGTTCTGCTATAACGCGATAATTGTGTTCTTGTAAAATATCGTGTTATAGAAAATCGCGTGATAGAAATAACAGGGCTTATGGAGAAAATAGGGTTAGGTGCAGATTACTCGAAATAGAAAAAATTTAGTAGTTAGCCTAACACAAAGGATAGCACAGTCTAAATAAATGTTACATTCATATCTAATAATAAAATCATACAGTAAATGTAACACTTTACTTGATGGGGGAGAAGGGTGATTTTGAGGTTGATAAAATCGAGCTTCTCTTCAAGTGTTATATCCTTTCTTTTACGATCATCACCAGGAATTCTATCACCAGAACGCTTCTTGTTGATATTCTTCTTTACTATATTCACAGTTAATACAGTGGGGTATGCTATAACGAACGGATTCTACTACGAATATTCCTATAACGAACGGTTTTACCTATAAAATTGAGAATGCTATAACGAACGAAACTCCTACAACGAACATATTTAATTTTTTTTTTTTTTATAAATTTATTGTTTTTTTATTACAAATATTAATGATATTCTTTATTTCAGGGGTTTAGATGCATCTTTATGCACTTTTTTACAATTTTTACAATTTTATATTATATTTTTCGGTGTTAAGTGGTTGTATTTGGGGGCCTGGAACGGATTAATCCTATAACGAACAAGGTTCTAGAACCAATTAGATTCGTTATAGCATACCCCACTGTACCACAAAATTGGAGAAATAGTAAGCAAAAATCGCGTTATAGCAAACAAGCGTTCGCGTTATACAAATATCATTCCTAATTCATAAATCGCGTTAGAGCAAATTCGCGTTATCAAAACACGCGTTATAGCAGAAATCACTGTATATATATATGTATATATATATATATATATATATATATATATATATATATATATATATATATATATATATATATATATATATATATATATATATATATATATATATATATATATATATATATATATATATATATATATATATAATATATATATATATAATATATATATATATATAATATATATATATATATATATATTATATATATACAGTTGTACCCCACTTAATGCGGTCAATTGAACCCAGAGGGTCCCGCGTTAAGTGAAAACGCGTTAAGTGAATAACAGAACATATGGGATTAATTCCAATAGAACCCAGCCCGACCCCCAAACTCCACTTTTTGACGACAAATAACTATGTTGTAGTAAAAATTCTATCTTAACTTTATGGTGGCATGAAAAACAAGTAATATAGAAGAGGTTAGGTTAGGAAAGATAAAGGTTAACATAGGAAAAATAAAGAATAGGTTAAAAAACGAAAAGTTTTAAGGAACACTCACGGTAGTAGAAGAGATGGGTCGGCATACGGGGATGGAGGCTGGTTCCGAGGCAGAGGGCAGATTACTGCCCCTCAGGTGAATCACCATTACTAGGTGAATCAATATCACTGTCACTTACAGTTGTCATGGCTTCCCTGACAAATCCCTCAAAATCACCTTCACTATCACTATCACTGCCTTGGGCTGGCTGTGGTGGGTTGCGGGCAAAGAACTCGGTTATGCTTTGCTGACGGCTGGCTTTGATGTTGTCGTGATACACCTTGATGTACGGCTCCATAGCCTGCACCAGTCGGTTATGGAAGACGTCATGGCGTTCATCGTCAGTGTCGCGGGAAACGATGGACTTAATTTTTTCTGTTAACTCTATGACACACTTAATATCACTATGACTTAAACTAGGTTCTTCGGAGAATGACGCACCTTCTTCCTCCTCTTCACTGGCGGGTTCTTCTTCCAACATCTCGTCGGCAGTCACTTCAGGATCTCTGATCACCTCCATGATGTCTTCGTTGGTGGTCTCGGAGAAGCCTTCAGCTGTAACAGTCTGCGCAGCTTCTCTGGCAAGGTCCACTGCTACTGCAACAGTCTGAACCTGACCAGTAACAGAGTGACTCCTCCTCTCACCTGGTATGCCATGCAACACATGTCTCCATGCGTGACGAATCGTAGCAATAGTCAGCAGATCCCATGCCTCCACCAAGAAGTCTACAGCTTGTTTGACGTTAAACTTCTTCCAAAATTGTTTGACGAGAAGTTCTTGAGTCGCCGCCTCTTGTTCCTTGTCCTCATCGCTTTTACTCTCGCTGTCGGTGTCACCCAGCTTACGCAACTCATCCTTGGTGTTGGTAGAGTCGTTCAGGAGCTTGAATTTCTTTGCCGAGTATGCAGCTTTAACGTTGCAGATTAACTCCTGGTCCATGGGCTGGATTAATGACGTGGTGTTGGGAGGAAGGAAGACCACTTTTACGTTGGGGTGACGATCCATTAGTAGGGGCGAGTGTCCAGGTGCGTTGTCAAGGAGCAACAAAATGTTGAATGGAACATTCTGTTGCTCGCAGAATTTCTGCACGTCAGGAACAAAAAAGTTGTCAAACCAGAAGAGGGACAGAGAAGAGGACATCCACGCCTTACGTGCGGTTAGCCAGTGGACATTAAGCTTGTTCATGTCCATATTCTTGTAGGCGTGCGGCTTGCGGGCTTTGTGAATCACCGATAACTTTGGTTTACAGGTACCGGAGGCATTGGTGGTAAACAGGACGGTGATGCGTTCCTTCTGCATCTTCCGGCCCCTTACCATGCTCGCAGACTGGACAACGAAGGTCTTGGAAGGTAACTTTTTCCAGAAAAGACCAGATTCGTCCATGTTAAACACCTGGTCGTCAGTGTACTGTCCTTCCTCCATAATCTCACGTAAAAACGGAGGAAAATCTCTAGCCGCCGCACGGTCAGCACTCGCTTCCTCACCAACAATGCTGATGTTGGTGACCTTGTTCCTCCTCTTAAACCTATGCAGCCAACCATGGGAAGCATTGAAGGGTTTGGGCTCTGCAATTCCCATTTTACGTGTCACTGCTGCATATAGCTCACGTGCGTACTCCTGCACTGAGCGCGTGTCCACCGCCATGTTGCGTCGCGCCTGACGCACCAAATAACTCACCAGCAAAGTTTCCACTTTTGCCAGCACCCTGTTCTGGCAATACCTGATAGCTGAAGCACCTGCAGACTTTGTGAGCTTCATGTGCTCCTTTATCTTGGCTGCATCCTTCTTGATCGTACGAATCGTAGATTCGTTGACGCCATGCTGGCGCGCAAGATCAACTTGGCGTCTTCCTTTCTCCAAATCTTGAACAATTTGGTACTTCAGCTCGTAGCTTAATGAACGTCGTGTCTTCTTTGGTTTAGTGCCGCTGGGTCCAGGTAAGGAAAGGTTTCTCTCTGGGGGTGGTGGTCCAGCGGAAGCCATTTTACGGAACAATGGATGCACGTTAACCCGGCGTGGCCTTGAGGAATGAAACTGCCGCGGCTAGGTCAAGCGTCGTCTCTCCTCCCTCCCTCCCTCCCCGGGGTAGTCACGTCATAATACTTTAAGCCAATTACAGCTAGCAGCAGAGGGGGGTAGGGCTGCATGGCCAATCACAGTCCGAGACGTCATATGACGTCAGTGATAACGCAACAAAGACACACACTGCGCAACCTTACCGCGCCGCTTACCCAAGCGGAGGGAGGAGGAGGGAGAGGCAGGCAGGCAGGAGGGCGGGTGGGTGGCGCGTGGTCAAAATCTAAAAATAGCATCCGAGCCGGACACTCACCGCGTAGCTGTGGAAAAACCCGCGTTAAGTGAAAGTTCAGCTTTGGCAAGGCACCGCGTATATGATAAAACGCGTTAAGTGAAAGCGCGTTAAGCGGGGTAAAACTGTGTATATGTATATATATATATATATATATATATATATATATATATATATATATATATATATATATATATATATATATATATATATATATATATATATATATATATATATATATATATATATTATATATATATATATATATATATATACAGTCATGCGCCGGTTAACGTCCAACCGAACAACGTCCGATCGCATATACGTCCATGGCCCCCCCCCAAAAAAATCCGTGACACTGGACCACCACTCCTCGACCCCCTGACGGAGACACGATGATCCTCCCCATACTGGTCAGATATTATGTGTTAAAGGAATATGCTTCCTTACTTAGGCTTTTTTTAAGCATTTGCCTACAGGTGAAATGTTAACCTACATCTATTGAGGATAAAATCTTTCACCTACAAATTGACAATAACACATTTGCTGTAATCAGACATATCTAGTTGCCTCAACAATTGCAACCCCAGTTGCAATTGGGGTTGCAATTTCAAATTCTGTGGCATTACTAAAAATAGTAAAGTTTCTGGTGCACTCTAAGATTAAGAGAGAAAACGGAGGACTCAGGCATCCTGATGTGAGAGAAAACGGACTCGTATGACGGGAGACCAAATAAAAAAAGCATAGCTACATGTTTTGTGGACTACAGTATTAAGCGTACCCTTTTCATCACTTTGTAATAAACCTAGCCATGCCTATGTGTGTTTATGATATTTACCATAACATTATATATATATATTTAGTGGGTCTAAATGGTCGTAAAATGGGAAACTTGGGGTTGGGTGCCTGGAACCCCCATTAGAATAAATCCCATAGGTTTATGTAATTTCGCACAACGTCCATTTCAGTTAACATCACGTTTCCAAGAACGTATCTAGGACGTTAACCGGCGCATGACTGTATGTATACAGTATATATATATATATATATATATATATATATATATATATATATATATATATATATATATATATATATATATATATATATATATATATATATATATATATATATATATACAGTATATATATATTGTATATATATATATATTTAGTGGGTATAAATGGTCGTAAAATGGGAGACTTGGGGTTGGGTCTTGGGTGCCTGGAACCAATTAGAATAAATCCCATAGGTTCTGTACTTTCGTTATCAGCGGGGTCCCAATTAGGCGCGATAACCAAGGGATGACTGTACTGTACTGTACTGGCCAGTTGCTTCTGGTGTTATGGTACAGGGGTACCAAGTGACAGCACTAGGATCCCGCTTCCTCTATACGCTGAATTGCTTCAAACATAGGTTGGATGCTCATATGAGCAATAGGGGTTGGGTGTAAACGGGACTGCCCAGTATGGGCCAATAGGCCCGCTGCAGTTTCCTCCATTCTTATGTTCTTATGTTCAGTCACGTATGCATCGCGTATTCTTATAGATTGTGTTGCCAGGCGTATGTTATCTAGTGAATTTAGTCAATATTGTACAGTAACAATGGACCTAAGTGCAAACCTGTATTGTACATCTACTAAATGATTACGGTACTAAAATTGTTATGTCTATTGCAAATAAAGCTTGTTTATACAGGTATTCAAATAAATTACTATCTTACAAGAATCGCTCCAATGTAAGTTATATTCACCCAGGTCGTTTGGGTGGCAAATTATGAGAAGAGCTTAGTCACTCTTAAGTAATGATAAATAAACACACAGGCAGGCCTTCAGCGCCAACTGTCAAATCTTATCTCAAATAAATAAAAAACAAACGCCAGACATTCTGTCACCTCCCCCCCCTCTTCCCACCCTCCTTGTGTTCCCAGACAAAAGATTGGTGATTTCTTTATGTTTATTTTATATAATATCTCAGACTAAAGTTAGGATAATATAATTTGCATTGCTGAAATCCTTGCAAGACAGATTAATTTGAATATAAGCATCATATATTTTGCTCAAGATATAAAAAATGTAGTACATTAGTGTACAATACTGTAGTACATTTTATAAAAAAAATTTCAACTGTATTTTTGGGTAGATTTACAAAAAAAATTTCTTTTATTTTCATCCCTTTACATGCACACACCATACTAAAACAAACGTAAAAGAAATAAATGACCTTAGTGCAAAGCTGGAGTGCACATGTACTAATTTGATCACGGTACTAAAATTTTTATGTCTAGTGTGAATTACAACATGTTTATATTCAAATAAATCAGTATCTTACAAGAATTCCAGCAATGTTAATTATATTCTCCTAGGTCATATCACTGGCATTTTAAAATGAGAGAAGCTTAGTAGGACTGTTAAATAAACTCACAGAGACCTTCGGCTCAAACTTATCACCTCAACCCCCCAGCCCTCGCTGGCTCCGTCCCTCCCTCCCTAATCTGCTCAGCAGGGGTTTATTTAGGCTCACAGTTTTTATCTTGTATAAAATCTCAGACTAAAGTTAGGAGATTATAATTTGCATTGCTGGAATCCTTGCAAGACAGCCAATAATTTGAATACAAACATCATATATTTTGCTCAAGAGATAAAAATTTTTGTACATTAGTGTACAGTACTGTAGTACATTTATAATATAAATTTTTTCAACTGCATTTTTGGGTAGACTTACATCAATTTCTTCATTTATTTTCATCCATTTGCATGCACACACCATACTAAAAGAAACGTAAAAGAAATAAATGACCTTAGTGCAAAGCTGGAGTGCACATGTACTAATTTGATTACGGTACTAAAATTGTTATGTCTAGTGCAAATTATAGCATGTTTATATTCAAATTAATCAGTATCTTACAAGAATCCCAACAATGTTAATTATATTCACCCAGGTCATGTCACTGGCTTTTTATAAGAGAGAAGCTCAGTCACTTAAGAACTGATAAATATACAGGTACACGTGTTAGACCTTGGGCCGGTGCCAACTGTCAAACATACTACCTCCCCTCCCCCCAAGCTCCCTCCCTCCCTCTCCCCCAACTGCCCAGCATTGCTGGAATCCTTGTAAAACAGTGAATAATTTTAATATAAACGTCATGTATTTTGCACAAGAGATAAAAATTAATCACCTGTATCACATTACAGTAGTGATTTAAGAGTAAAAGTGTATATGTACATATATAGTATTCCACATACACGTAAGTATAAATACAAAGTTTATGTGATGATCGGACAACGTCCATTTCGGTTAACATCACGTTTCCAAGAACGTATCTACGACGTTAACTAGCGCATGACTATATATATATATATAGGCCTATATATATATATTTTTATATATATATATATATATATATATATATATATATATATATATATATATATATATATATATATATATATATATATATATATATATATATATATATATATATATATATATACAGTTGTACCCCACTTAACGCGGTCAATTGAACCCAGAGGGTCCCACGTTAAGTGAAATCCGCGTTAAGTGAACAACAGAACATATGGGATTAATTCCAATAGAAACCGGCCCGACCCCCAAACTCCACTTTTTGAAGGCACATACCTATGTTGTAGTAAAATAACATCTTAATTTTATGATGGTACATGCACACAATTAATACTTAAGAGAAATAGAAATGCAATTAGCCAGAGTTAATGTCCATTCAAATAATGGACTCACTCCCTCCCCCTCTCTTTCTACACTGCTTGAGGAAAAACCACTAAATTTAATAAATAATACCTCAAACTAAAGTTAGGATAATACAATTGACATTGCTGGATTCCTTGTAAGACCAGGAATATTTTTGAATATAAATGTCATATATTTTGCTAAGATAACATAGTTACCTAGAAAAAATTTTTTATCTAAAAATTGTAGCATGTTTAATACTAAAATATATGATGTTTATATTCAAAATAAATCCTGCTATAAGAATTCCAGCAATACTTAGAATATCTGACACAGGAAATTTGTATGGTTACATGAGGCTAAAACAAATATCTTCAGTTAATAAAAAAAAAAAAATATTCTTCGACACTATCTGTCAATCAAAGTACCCCACCTTGCCTTCCCCCCCTCTTCCAACCGTGTGGTCAGTCCCAACCCTCCCCCCACCCCCACCAATCCTCCATTCAAGAGTTTTTAACATTTAGTATTAAATAATACCTCAGATTAAAGTTAGGATAATATAATTGACATTGCTGGATTCCTTGTAAGACCAGGAATATTTTGAATATAAATGTCATATATTTTGGACAAAAGATAACATAATTACCTAGAGAACAATTTTTATCTAAAAATTGTATGTTTAATGCAAAATATATGTTGTTTATATTCAAAATGATCACCAAATTATAGGAATTCCAGCAATGTAAATTATATTCTGACCGGGTAATTTGTATGAATTTTATGAGCTAAAACAAATATCTTCAGTTAATAAAAAAAAAAATAATTCTTCACAGGGTAACAGATGGTCAGTCGGTCCCTCCCTCCCCCCCACCCCCCACCAACAGTCCCAAGGAGATGTGTGGGATAACCACTAAATTTTAATAAATAATACCTCAAACTAAAGTTAGGATAATATAATTGACATTGCTGGATTCCTTGTAAGACCAGGAATATTTTGAATATAAATGTCATATATTTTGCACAAAAGATAACATAGTTACCTAGAGAAAAAATTTTATCTAAAATTTGT
>NW_024719649.1:0-7716 GCF_018991925.1 Homarus americanus
GTGCAAGTCCTTCCCTAACTCCTACACAGCAGTGCAATTCCTTTCCTCACTCCTACCCAACATTGCAAGTCCTTCCCTAACTCCTACACAGCAGTGCAATTCCTTTCCTCACTCCTACCCAACATTGCAATTCCTTTCCTCACTCCTACACACTACTAGATGTCCTTCCCTCATTTCTACACAACACTGCAAGTACTTCCCTCAATCCTACACAATACTAGAAGTCCTTCCCTCATTTCTACACAACACTGCAAGTCCTTCCCTCATCCTACACAAACCTGCTAGTCCTTCCTTCACTTCTACACAACCCTGCAAGTCCTCCCCTCACTCCTACACAACCCTGCATATCCTTCCTTAACTCCTACACAACCCTGCAAATCCTTCCCTCACTCCTATACAACACTGCAAGCCTTCCCTCATCCTACACAAACCTGCTAGTCCTTCCCTCACGCCTACACAACAGTGCAATTCCTTTCCTCACTCCTACACAACATTGCAAGTCCTCCCCTCACTCCTACACAATACTACAAGTACTTCTCTCACTCCTACATAACCCTGCAACTCCTTTCCTCACTCCTATACACTGCAAATCCTTCCCTCACTCCTACACAATACTAACAAATCCTTCCCTCACTTCTACACAACACTGCAAGTCCTTCCCTCACTCCTGCACAACCCTGCAAGTCCTTCCCACACTCCTACACAACACTGCAAGTCCTTTCTTCACTCCTGCCCATCACCGCATGTCCTTCCCTCACTCTTACATAATATTGCTTGTTCTTTCCTCGCTCCGACAGTGCTACAGTATCTCTGCAGTAGTCAGTAGATAAGATTTCAACACACTGTTATAATCTGTTGTAGTATTTATGTGGACGTATTTAACCAACACTTACATATATACAATACAACTTCCTGTCATGTTTGGTAGACTGAGTTATTTAGAGAATGTTCATCCTTTACTGTACTCTTTATCATTTCTCTTGTCCATCTTGATGTTGCCTCGTCATTTGTACACCAAGTTATGGTCCTCATCCTCACTGGAATAGTATTTTCTGTTAATACCTGTGAAATTAAAATTTTATAAACCAAAAATAGTTTTTTTTTATATATTGCAGGGCGACAAGAATTAAAATCACTCTTTCTTCATACTGTTATGCCAGCACTCCTCTTTATGAAGAATTTACCACTAGTCAAGTCACAAGTCACACGAGTGGTCACAACAACAAGCAGGGTAAACACTATAATGACTCTTATATTATCTCCACCACATTCTCAATAATAACCCTCAGATTAACTCAAAATATAGGTATCATGTTGAAGATGAATCATGAAATGCATAACTTAGCATTATAAATTTAAGAGATCACAAACAAAGGTCAAGTAAAGGAACAATTTAAGTACAGTACAGATGACCACAGCCCAAATTCACCCAAACCCGAACCTCAGCCTTTCCATACACTAGAAAAGTACAAAAGTATACACCACTTATCTCCATTTAAATATATCCTGTTTCAGACCAATTGTACCACACTTGCACCACACACGATCACCAGCCAGGCTCGTCTACCTCCCTGCACTTGCCGTGACCCACACAATGTGGATACCATGCCGCCAATTAAAATACTATTTTACATAAAAAATGCACAACGTTAAGCTGATTTACTTATTACATATAATAAATTAATCTATATAACATACAGGAACATATATAAAATATAGTCCTACCTACTGAAGAAGCAGTGTAATTACCTCTCAATCAAATATATTCAGTGCCATATAAAACTCCCTCCCGAAAGATAAAAGACTTGTGTTTTATTTTCAGTCTGGTGAATGAGATAACGCATTTGCTACGAAATTCTCTCACTCCTACACAACATACCAAATCCATCCCTAACTCCTACACAATACTACAAGTCCATCCCTAACTCCTACATAATATTACAAGTCCTTCTCTCACTCCTACACAACATACCAAGCTCATCCCTCACTCCCACACAACATACCAAGTCCTTCCCTCACTCCTACACATTACTACAAGTCCTTCCCTAACCCCTACACAATCCTGCAAGTCCTTCCCTCCCTCCTACACAATACTACAAGTCCAGCCTTTCACTCCTACACAACACTGCAAGTCCTTCCCTCATCTTACACAAACATGCTAGTCCTTCCTTCACTTCTGCACAACCCTGCAAGTCCTTCCCTCACTCCAACACAAACCTGCATGAAATTAGTTAACTCCTACACAACCCTGCAAGTCCTTCCTTCACTCCTACACAACCCTGCAAGTCCTTCCCACAGTCCTACACATTACTACAAGTACTTCCCTCACTCTTACACAACCCTGCAAGTCCTTCCCTCACTCCTACACAATCCTGCAAGTCCTACTTTTACTCCTACACAACACCGCAAATCCTTCCCTCACTCCTACATAAGATTGCAAGTCCTTCCCTCACTTCTACACAATACTACAAAACCTTCTTTCAATACTAGAAGTCCTTCCCTCACTCCTACACAAACCTGGAAGTCATTTTTTCACTCCTAAACAACAATCCAAGTCCTTCCCTCACTCCTACACAATACTAGAAGTCCTTCCCTCATTTTTACACAACACTGCAAGTCGTTCCCTCACTCCTACGCAATACTAGAAGTCCTTCCCTCACTTATACACAACAATGCAAGTATTTCCCTCACTCCTTCACAATACTACAAGTCCTTCCCTCACTCATACACAACACTACAAGTCCTTCCCTCACTCATAGACAACACTACAATCCTTCCATCACTCCGAACCAACCCCGCAAGTCCTTCCTTCACTCATACACAACCCTGCAAGTCCTTCCCTCACTCCTACAAAATCCTGCAAGTCCTTCTATCACTCCTACAAAACGCTGCAAGTCCTTTCCTCACTCCTACACAACCCTGCAAGTCCCTCCCCACCTCTACACAACAATGCAAGTCCTCTGCCCCAGAGACAACCCTGCAAGTCATTCCCTCACTCCTACACAACAGTGCAAGTCCTTCCCTCACTCCTACAGAGCAGTGCAATTCCTTTCCTCACTCCTACCCAACATTGCAAGTCCTTTCCTCACAACTGTACACTGAAGTCCTTCCCTCATTTCTACACAACACTGCAAGTCCTCCCCTCACTCCTACACAACCCTGCATGTCCTTCCTTAACTCCTACACAACCCTGCAAATCCTTCCCTCATCCTACATTAAACTCATAGTCCTTCCTCACTCCTACACAACAGTGCAATTCCTTTTCTATCACTCCTACAACATTGCAAGTCCTCCCCACCTCACACAATACTACAAGTCTTTCTCTCACTCCTACATAACCCTGCAAGTCCTTCCCTCACTCCTACACACTACTAGAAGTCCTTCCCTCACTCATACACCACACTACAAGTCCTTCCCTCACTCCTACACAATACTAACAAGTCCTTCCCTCACTTCTACATAACACTGCAAGTCCTTCCCTCATCCTACACAAACCTGCTAGTCCTTCCTTCACTTCTACACAAGAGTGCAAGTCCTTCCCTCACTCCTACACAGCAGTGCAATCCCTTTCCTCACTCCTACACAATCCTGCAAGTCCTACTTTCACCTCTACACAACACTGCAAGACCTTCCCTCACTCTTACACAAACCTGCTAGTCCTTCCTTCACTTCTACACAACCCTGCAAGTCCTTCCTTCACTCTTACACAACCCTGCAAGTCCTTCCATCATTCCTACACAATGTTGCAAGTCCTACTTTTACTCCTACACAAAACCGCAAATCCTTCCCTCACTCCTACATAAGATTGCAAGTCCTTCCCTCACTCTTACACAATACTACAAAACCTTCTTTCAATCCTACACAATACTAGAAGTCCTTCCCTCACTCCTACACAAACCTGGAAGTCATTTTTTCACTCCTACACAACACTGCAAGTCCTTCCCTCACTCCTACACAACATACCAAGTTTTTCGCTCACTCCTACACAATACTACAAGTCCGTCCCTCACTCCTACACAATACTACAAGTCCTTCCCTTACTCCAACACCACACTGCAAGTACATCCCTCACTTCTACACTATGCTGCAAGTCCTTCCCTCACTCCTACACAATACTACAAGTCCTTCTCTTACTCCTACACAATACTACAAGTCCTTCCCTCACTCATACATAACACTACGAGTCCTTCCCTCACTCATACACAACACTACAAGTCCTTCCCTCACACCTACACCACACTACAAGTCCTTCCCTTACTCTAACACAACACTACCAGTCCTTCCCTTACTTATACACAAAACTACAATCCTTCCATCACTCATACATAACGCTACGAGTCCTTCCCTCACTCATACACAACACTACAAGTCCTTCCCACACTCATACACAACACTACAAGTCCTTCCCTCACTCATACACAACACTACAATCCTTCCATCACTCCGAACCAACCCCGCAAGTCCTTCCCTCACCCCACACAAAACCCTGCAAGTCCATTCCTCACTCCTACACAACCCTGCAAGTCCTTCCCACTCCTACACCAATGCAAGTCGTTCCCCTCACTCTAAGCCCGCAAGTCATTCCCTCACTCCTACACAACAGTGCAAGTCCTTCCCTCACTCCTACAGAGCAGTGCAATTCCTTTCCTCACTCCTACCCAACATTGCAAGTCCTTTCCTCACAACTGTACACTGCAAGTCCTTTCCTCACTCCTACACAACCCTGCAAGTCCTTTCCTCACTCCTACCCAACATTGCAAGTCCTTCCCTCATTTCTATACAACATTGCAAGTACTTCCCTCAATCCTACACAATACTAGAAGTCCTTCCCTCATTTCTACAAAACACTGCAAATCCTTCCCTCATCCTACACAAACCTGCTAGTCCTTTCCTCACTCCTACACAACATTGCAAGTCCTCCCCTCACTCCTACCCAATACTAACAAGTCCTTCCGTCACTTCTACACAACACTGCAAGTCCTTCCCTCATCCTACACAAACCTGCTAGTCCTTCCTTCACTCCTACACAATCCTGCAAGTCCTACTTTCACTTCTACACAACACTGCAAGTCCTTCCCTCATCGTACACAAACCTGCTAGTCCTTCCCTCACTCTCACACAATCCTGCAAGTCCTACTTTCACTTCTACACAACACTGCAAGTCCTTCCCTCATCGTACAGAAACCTGCTAGTCCTTCCTTCACTTCTACACAACCCTGCAAGTCCTTCCCTCACTCCTACACAAACCTGCATGTCCTTCCTTAATTCCTACACAACCCTGGAAGTCTTTCCTTGACTATTACATATCCCTGCAAGTCCTTCCCACAGTCCTACACATTACTACAAGTACTTCCCTCACTCTTTCAAAACCCTGCAAGTCCTTCCCTGACTCCTACACAATCCTGCAAGTCCTACTTTCACTCCTACACAACACTGCAAGTCCTTCCCTCACTCCTACACAATACTCTAAGCCCTTCCCTCACTCCTACATAAGATTGCAAGTCCTTCCCTCACTCCTACACAATACTACAAAACCTTCTTTCACTCCTACACAATACTAGAAGTCCTTCCCTCACTCTTACACAATCCTGCAAGTCCTCCTTTCACTCCTACAGTACACTGGAAGTCCTTCCCTTACTCCTACACAATAATAGAAGTCCTTCCCCCATTTATACACAACACTGCAAGTCCTTCCCTCACTCCTACACAATGCTAAAAGTCCTTCCCTCAAACTACACATCACTTCATATCTTTTCCTCACTCCTACACAACACCGCATGTCCTTCCCTCACTCCTACGCAATACTAGAAGTCCTTCCCTCATTTCTACACAACACTGCAAGTCCTTCCCTCACTCCTGCACAACCCTGCAAGTCCTTCCCACACTCCTACACAACACTGCAAGTCCTTTCTTCACTCCTCCCCATCACCGCATGTCCTTCCCTCACTCTTACATAATATTGCTTGTTCTTTCCTCGCTCCGACAGTGCTACAGTATATCTGCAGTAGTCAGTAGATAAGATTTCAACACACTGTTATAATATGTTGTAGTATTTATGTGGACGTATTTAACCAACACTTACATATATACAATACAACTTCCTGTCATGTTTGGTAGACTGAGTTATTTAGAGAATGTTCATCCTTTACTGTACTCTTGATCGTTTCTCTTGTCCATCTTGATGTTGCCTCGTCATCTGTACACCAAGTTATGGTCCTCATCCTCCTTGGAATAGTATTTTCTGTTAATTCCTGTGAAATTAAAATTTTATTAACCAAAAATAGTTTTTTTGTATATATTGCAGGGCGACAAGAATTAAAATCACTCTTTCTTCATACTGTTATGCCAGCACTCCTCTTTATGAAGAATTTACCACTAGTCAAGTCACACGAGTGGTCACAACAACAAGCAGGGTAAACACTATAATGACTCTTATATTATTTCCACCACATTCTCAATAATAACCCTCAGATTAACTCAAAATATAGGTATCATGTTGAAGATAAATCATGAAATGCATAACTTAGCATTATAAAGTTAAGAGACCACAAAAAAGGTCAAGTAAAGGAACAATTTAAGTACAGTACAGATGACCACAGCCTAAATTAACACAAACCCGAACCTCAGCCTCACCATCCACCAGAAATGTACAAAAGTATACACCACTTATCTCCATATAAATAAATCTTGATTCCAGACCAATTGTACCACACTTGCACCACACACGATCACCAGCCAGGCTCGTCTACCTCCCTGCTCTTGCCGTGAACCACACAATGTGGATACCATGCAGCCAATTAAAATACTATTTTACCTAACAAATGCACAACGTTAAGCTGATTTACTTATTACATACTTATTATAAATTAATCTATATAACATAATAGACAATGTTTACATACAGGAACATATATAAAATATAGTCCTACCTACTGAAGAAGCAGTGTAATTACCTCTCAATCAAATATATTCAGTGCCATATAAAACTCCCTCCCGAAAGATAAAAGACTTGTGTTTTATTTTCAGTCTGGTGAATGAGATAACGCATTTGCTACGAAATTCTCTCACTCCTACACAATATACCAAGTCCATCCCTCACTCCTACACAATACTGCAAGTCCTTCCCTCACTCCCACACAACATACCAAGTCCTTCCCTCACTCATACACCACACTACAAGTCCTTCCCTCCCTCCTACACAATACTACAAGTCTTTCTTTCACTCCTACACAACACTGCAAGTCCTTCCCTCATCCTACACAAACATGCTCGTCCTTCCTTCACTTCTGCACAACCCTGCAAGTCCTTCCCTCACTCCTACACAAACCTGCAAGTCCTTCCTTCTCTCCTACACAACCCTGCAAGTCCTTCCTTCACTCCTACACAACCCTGCAAGTCCTTCCCACAGTCCTACACATTACTACAAGTACTTCCCTCACTCTTACACAACCCTGCAAGTCCTTCCCTCACTCCGACACAGTCCTGCAAGTCCTACTTTTACTCCTACACAACACTGCAAATCCATCCGTCACTCCTACATAAGATTGCAAGTCCTTCCCTCACTCCTACACAATACTACAAAACCTTCTTTCACTCCTACACAATACTAGAAGTCCTTTCCTCACTCCTACACAATACTAGAAGTCCTTCTCTCATTTATACACAACACTGCAAGTCCTTCCCTCACTCCTACGCAATACTAGAAGTCCTTCCCTC
>NW_024719650.1:0-21733 GCF_018991925.1 Homarus americanus
GTTTAGTGGACAGAGTCCACGAACAGTGATTCTTGTGTGTGTGCTCCTTACTTGCTGCATCTACGTATTTCAACTCCTAGGTTATTCACTCTGTATTTTTTACTTGTCAGCTTTGCCTTTGCTCAATGTTGCTGGTAGTAAGAGAGAAAATACTAACACCAAACTCATGATAATAACCAACAATATTCACATTTTCTGAAACGCATGTTACAATATCTGTTTTGCCTTCGCCTGCCCTAATTACAGGGAAAAATGGAAATAAATCCACCGCTCTAGGCATCAGAGGCCATGTAGCACTGCTATGAGAAGGGAAAACGAAATCTCTCCCACCTGGGGCGTGGCGAGAATCTTATTTGCCGTAATGACCCTTGTACATTCGACAGGCAGTAACCTGTATTTTAAGTAATTAAGTGTGGCAGAGCCTAATTACAAGGAACTACTGATATTTGTTTGATGAATATCCATGACACTGGCTGTATAACCAAGTATAACAAAGAAATTAAGAGACATGATTAATTCATAGAATTATCAAATTACACAAAGATTATGCTATGAGTTGTAATATGGTTGTCTTTTTTTTGAAGTAATTGACTAATATACATGACAGTCTACAGTGGTGTATAGGTCAGCCAGTAGCCGGCCACGGCTAGACTTAGTTTTAACTTATCCTCCACATCCTCAATGGTTACTGCTTGATGTAGATAAATACTGAGATGTTTAAGTCACCGTTCCATCAAGCTTCAAATAATCACTTAGTTTGATCGTTATCACGTGCGGTGCATAATTTACTCAGGTGTAAGGTAATCCTAACTCACGCATTACCTCAATATTACTGTTAATAATATTAGCATTTATTTCACATTTAATACATTGTCCATCCTCCTACCTTCTCATTGACTGCCTGGAGTCTCTCAGGCATTGAAGAGACGAGGTTCCTCATGAGTTTTGGTTGTTGACGAAACATTTCTTATTGCTTTCTCATATGGACCATCAGCTGTTGAGATGCCCTCTCTGTCTCGGCTCCCACGTATTGACCAGTGTCCCTCATAGGTTTTCTATAAGATTATAATCGCAACCCTTGCTTGGCCACTCCATCAGAAGCAAATTCTCTTGCTGTTGAAACCAGTCCGTGACTACTCTGGCTGTATGGATGGGGCAGCGATCGTACATGGAACTGACTAGGCCTGGTGGGAATGGGAAGTTTCGTTCTTGCAAGGAAGGAAGGAAGGAAGAAATTTTGCAGGATGTCTACATACTTCTAGGCAGTGAACCTTCCCTCAATTTGTGTCACATCACCCACATCATGGTTGGAGATCCACCCCCAGATATTGCAGGTAATGTGTCCGCTGCTTGCTTCCTCAAAGATGTGGCGATGATCATACTGTATCTGCAAATGAAAACCCGTGATCCTAGGGCTTTCAGTGTAATACATTGCAAAATCTCGATGTAGGTTAATGACACCAATTTCATGCTTACGTTTAAACTGATTAATAGCGTTCGCTTACGTTTATCCTTAAAGTTGATTAATGGATAAACAGCGTTCCTGCATTCTTAGCCTAGATACTATAAATTGGTTTCAGTATGACCATAAATAATGGTATTTTAACATACCTCGTGTTATTCCGCCTCCAAAAATGTATCTGGCCATGATTGGTCGAAGCGAAGGTTTTCTCATCAGAGAAGACCACTCTTGACCAAAAGTCTAACCCCTCGCCAATATACTGGCGAGCGAAGGCGAGTCTCCAGCACGATGTTGATTGGGGAGGCGCTCCATGCTTGCAGGAACCCTGTGAAATTTAGTTATTTGGTATTTTCATACCAAGCGAAAAATTAGTAACCATTAAAGAGTAACAGCCGAGTGAAATTCTGGTTGTAAATGATAATACGTTTTACGATGCACATTTGTAACAGCTTATGTATTTATTCCTTTGTAGTAATTATATTACTCAAAATATCTCTTGTCTGTGTTTGCCCTATGATTTGAATCTGATACAAGCGTAGAAAAAAAAACGTCATTCAGCAGTTTCTCTATCACAGATGTGCAAAGTTTTTCAAAACTTATGTTGCACTGAAACTTCTTCTGATTGCAATTTAAAATTTATAATATGCATATTCATATTGCACAAATATATAATTGGTTAACCAATAAATTCATTACCATGCCCTACCTATGATGGATTCCCATCTGATGCAGCCGTCTCCGCAAAGTCTCATTGGACACGTTGAGCTCCAGTTCGTCTCTGATAGCAACGGCATCCGTTGCATGCCGAATACCCTCGTTTTTCTGGGGAGTAGTGACTTTGGAACGGGGTCTCCTGGCTGGAAGAATGTGTAAACCGCTTATACTAACATAATTTCATATTATAATTAAAAAAAAATCGATCAACATTAGGAATATGTAAAACTAACGCATAGAACATTTCTGCATTCATGCATACCCAGGTCTGTCAAGTTTCCCCTCTCCTCCCATCTCTGTATCCACTTGGAAACAGGGCGATGATCTCACCCCATACAATCAACTGAGTCCGCTGCCTATCCATGTGGACGTTAGGAAATGAGTGAATCTTCATGGCTGGAAGTTAGACAACACCTCTGCTTATCCGTGATTGGCTGTCTGGAGAACCTAGTTCTCACTCTGATTGGTTAAAGAGCTAAGAAACAGAGAAACCATTACACTGATGAACGACAGTTGAGGTATAAATCGGATGGTGAAAATCCAATATACACACTTGAGAACTGAACCTCGGCGAGGTAGGTTCTCCCTGCTCCCGAGGTACCGCGTGACCATGTTCACCTTAGACCAGGCGAAGGTCGTTAGACTGATTCCGGTCAAGCACCCTTCGCGCAAGGAACTCAATCTCCTTGTCCTGAGAAAATTTTTTGACCACCTCGGAATCACGGGGGTGACAGGGGTCGTCCGCAGTAAGAGCGGTAGCCTTATCGTCACCTTCGCGGAGTGGGGACAGGGCCAGCAATTTAAACCCGCCATGAGAATCAATGGAGTCGACGTCCTTTTTGAAGCCTGCCTTCAGGACAACTTGGTTTTGGGAGTCATTTCCCATAAAGAAATCGAACATCTCGAAAAACAAGAACTTGCTGAGCTGATCGGAGATCAGCTCGAGGTAGTTAGGAAGCTGACCAGCACAGCTGCCCTGGTTGGCTTACCTAAGGAACTTCCTAGCTCCGTTTTACTGGGTTGGGAGAAAATCCCAGTAAAACCGTATCAGCAAAGACCTACTCGTTGCTACAAATGCCAGAAGTACGGCCATCTGGCGCGGAAGTGTCGTGCTCGGGAGGTGTGTTCAAGCTGCGGGACACCCGGCCACATTGACGCTAACTGCCTGGCGGCCGCGAAGAAGTGCGCAGCTTGTGATGGCCCTCACTCCTCCTCCGACCGGGAGTGTCCCAAGTGGAGGGAGGAGTGCAGGGTGGCCAAGCTGCGGGCTAAAGAAAAACTGAGCTACAAGGAGGCCCTCCTTGTAGTGAAAAATCAAGAAAAGAAAAAGCAAGACAAGAACAACCAAGACAAGAACAACCAAGACAAGAACAACCAAGACAAGAACAACCAAGACAAGAACAAGATCAAGGAACCCGATAACATTACACTATCTTTAACATCGCTTATTGACGTGTATGAGAATATCCTAGAACAGGAAGAAGAAGAATGGAAAGTGAAAAGCAAAAGAAGAAACAAGAAAAGAAAGAAGTCCAACCAATCAGCTTCGGCCGAAATAGCCTAACGGCGAAGAGGCCAGTAATCCCCAACAACTTTGACTTTCCAATATACACACTTGAGAACTGAACCTCGGCGAGGTAGGTTCTCCCTGCTCCCGAGGTACCGCGTGACCATGTTCACCTTCGACCAGGCGAAGGTCGTTAGACTGATTCCGGTCAAGCACCCTTCGCGCAAGGAACTCAATCTCCTTGTCCTGAGAAAGTTTTTTGACTCCTCGGGAATCACGGGGTGACAGGGGTCGTCCGCAGAGACAGCGGTGACCTTATCGTCACCTTCGCGGAATGGGGAGAGGCCCAGCAACTAGAAAACATAAGACAAATCAATGGGATCCAGATCCAAGTTGAAGCGTGCATAGAAGACAACTTGGTTTTGGGAGTCATCTCCCACACAGGAATCGAACATCTGGAAAAAGAAGAACTGGCCGAGCTGATCGGAGACCAGCTCTCAATAGTTCGGAAGCTGACCAGTACAGCTGCCCTGGTTGGCTTCCCAAAGAAACTACCTAGCTCCGTTTTGCTGGGATGGGAGAAGATCCCAGTAAGACCGTATCAGCGAAGACCTACTCGTTGCTACAAATGCCAGAGGTACGACCATCTGGCGCGGAAGTGTCGTGCTCGGGAGGTGTGTTCCAGCTGCGGGACACCCGGGCACCAGGACACCAACTGCTCGGCGGCCGCCAAGAAGTGCGCAGCTTGTGGTGGCCCTCACTCCTCCTCCGACCGGGAGTGTCCCAAGTGGAGGGAGGAGTGCAGGGTGGCCAAGCTGCGGACTAAGGAAAGACTGAGCTACAAGGAGGCCCTCCTTGTAGTGAAAAATGAAGAAAAGACCAAGCAAGACCAGAACAAGATCACAACAAGCAAAAATCAAGACCCCAAGAAGACCACGGAAAAAGAAGAAGCCAAAATTAAACCCGATTATATTACACTATCTTTAACGCCGTTTATAGAAGTGTATGAGAATATTCCAGAAGAAGACCAGGAAGAAGAATGGAAATTGAAAAGCAAAAGAAGAAACAAGAAAAGGAAGAAGTCCCCCTCCAATATGACGTAGGGACTGCCGCCTCCAGTTTGTAGGGTGTTCTACCCAAATATGGACTTTCAAATATGTTAATATAGTTCCTTTACATTATTGTTATTATGTATATGTCCTGAATGTGGTTCTTCATATTCTCGACGTTCACGACTCTCGGAGGATATGATTGAATACGCTGACTGTAGCAAGTGTGGGAGGGTGTACATCGTGCATATCAGCACTTGCGTCTACAGGAAGATGTTCAGGACCTGTGCTTGAGTGTCGAAGCCATCTACTGACGCTACATTCTCTGAACGCTGGCCCTACTGGTCGGACGTGTCAGTTTTGTACTCTGCGACAACACACTGCCGATTTTCACTGGCTATCTAAGCTTTGCACCATGCCTGGGGCAAGTGATGGGCAGAAACTTGTGAAGGCTTTGACTCGAGAAGAAAAGATGGCACTTCTGAACAGCATAGAAGACGACCTGTGGCTTTCAAGTAGCGAATCGGAAGCAGATGATCCGCGGCCAACAACAATGGTGGTGACAGACAGTTTCAAGAGGTGATTAGTAAGAAAGAAAAGAAGAGGAGGCGAGAGTTGGTGAAGAAAAGTGAAGGAAGTGATAATGATGAGGTCATGAATGATAGGAAGAAAAGGACTGCACACACAGAAGAAAGCAGAAATAATTAAACCGGGAATAGAACACAGCAGGTTGGTCGAATGGATCATCATGAAACAAATAATGTTCCGAGCAACCCTGGTGGTGGAAACAGCTCAGGTAGCAGGAGGTTGAACTTTCAGTGAATTACGCATGTCATTCTATAAACGGTTGTTGTGGGCTGCTACACTGGGAAGAGAGCATGAAAGTTTTAACCTCTGCTTAAGGAAGGTCGTAATAATTCCTGGAGATGAGGCAGTAAAGTTTTTGGAGATGATTATGACGATGCCTGAGGACACAGAACACCACACCAAGGTGATCGTCTTCATGTACTCGGTTATACTGGATCCTGATTTTCTACTTGACTATACACGATTCGTAAAGGCAAAACGACACTAAATCCGGGGTGAGAAGAAGAACCTAGTGGTAGTCTTGATGAAGGGAGACGATCCGGAGAAGATATTCATTTCTGTAATAGAATGTAGGAGAAGTGAATGTCGGTGTCGTTACTGTGGAAAAATGATAATTCAATAGAATGTGGAAATAAAGTAAAGTCTGGGCAACATGTTGTGCCGTGTTGTTGCAATTGTGGCGACGCGCATAATGCAGGTTCCTCAATTTGCAATAAGAAGCCGCAGATGCGTGGTGCACGGTGGCCGAACATGGGGGCAAGAAATTCAGATGCTTAGAAAAAAGGGTAGAGGACACCCAGAAGGTAATTGTCCATTTTGTGAACGTAGAAAAGTGGATGTTGAACTAAAAGGAAAGAAGGTTGAAAATAATTAAGTAATAAAATGTGACAAACCATCTTTGCTTTGGGGGACCGGAAATGTGGACATAGGTGAAGAGATAACCCGCAAGTGGGGTGACATACCCGAAGTATTACACGATAAGGTATTAGCTCGAGTGAAAGAAGTAATGGGACAGTTTGTGAATGAGAGAATAAGGTTAGTGTCTGTTGTTAATAAGGAGGACACTAGTTTAAGTATACTGTCATGGAATGTAAATAGTTTACGTCCTAGGACCACAGATGTGCCTGCCTATGTACTGTTGTATAAGGTGGATGTTATAGCCTTACAAGAGACGGGCACGAGGATGGTGATTTGATGAATTTACATAAATGTTTCTGTTTACCAGCTAATAATAGAAATAATACAAGAGGTCTGTTAACTTATGTCCTGAAAGATGTACCGGTTGAATTGCTAATAGGTGACAAGCAGAATGGGGCTGAAAGTCTGTGTATTAAAATCTACGTCCAAGGGAAGTCTACAGTATATGTATTGTTAACATCTATGTACATCCTCAAAGTCTGGATAGTGATGACATGCCTGAGTGCCTATTTAATGATGCTAGGGTTTTGGTTGGTGATATTAATGCAAGACACAAAGTCTTGGGTACTATGGGACCCAGCAATATTAATGGAAGGAGATGGTTATGCTGACTTTCGCCTAAGTCAGGGAGGTCAAAGTCCATTCCTGGCGTGAGTTGAGGTCATGGTCTATTTCTGGCGTGGGTTGAGGTGGTTGATAAGTCGTTGAGTGGGTTACTGCCTTAAGGATTTCTTTTGAAGGGACTTTGTCGCTTATTTCAACAGGTGCAATGTTGTTCCTGGTTAGTGTTTCGTTGAGGTGTTTCGAGAATGAACCTGGATGATCCATGTTCATGTGATGGGCATGTAGGTAAGACAAGTATATAGTGGTGGCTTTGGACTCGTCCAGCTGTGGAGAGGAGACGTTCCTGATGCTCTCCGCCACTGCGTCCCTCATGGCGCCCAGTGACTCAGTAACTGCCTGTTTTATTGAGTCCTTGATGGTTCTTATCTCTGAAATGCAGGACTTCCATGGTCTCGCTGACATTGCTGAGTTTTTGTGAGTCTGCTTGAGTTTCTTTCAGAGCGTCTTTAAGGGTTTGGCTGTAAGCCACGATCGTCGACTGAGTGGTCTTTTTCATGATATTCCAAATTTCCCTGGCTTGTTTTTGCTTGGTTATTTAGGTCAGTTTCTTCTCTGTTTCTTGAGTTACCTGTTTCCTGACAAAGGCAGGTGGAGGAGAAGGTCATGTGGCCACCCTCGCAGACGACACACTTTTTGATGGTGCAACGGCAGTCTTTGTAGAAGTTTTGATCAGATAAACACTCAGAGCATAATGACACCTTGCAGGGGGCAGTTCTTGGGATGGTGTGGAAAAAAAGCACCGAAGACTCGAGGAAGTGCCGGCCCGTCAGGTCTGGATGCAAACGGTTGGAGAGTCATCCTCAGCACTAACAAGTTTGGCCCCGTAGCAAGTGATGTCTGCACTGCCATTGCCGCCCTTGCAAGAAAGCTGGCATCCTCGTGCTGCCATCACCTCCATGCTCTGACGACCTGCCGCCTCATTCCCCTGGATAAGATTCCAGGATGTAGGCCTATAGGAGTGGGGGAAGTGCCGAGGCGGATCATCGGAAAATGCAAAATGGCGGTGGTAAAGGACGATGTCAGGGCAGCAGCAGGGAACCTGCAAGTATGTGCGGGCCACCAGGCTGGAGGGGAAGCTGCCATTCACGCCAAGAGAATGATATTTGAGCAGCGTGATTGTGAGGCCGTTCTCCTGGTGGACGCTTGAAACGCATTCAACATACTTATCCGCAAGGCCGCACTGCACAAAATCAAGATCAAGTGTCCAAGCCTTGCAATGTATGTTGAAAACGCCTATAGGAATCCATCACATCTCTATATAGTAAACAACAAGGCTCTAAGAGGTGATACCATCATACATTCAACCGAGGGAACAACGCAGGGGGACCCTGGTGCAATGGCAATATATGAAATAGGCCTATCCATACTCCAACACACCGTAACCTAGCTCTCGATGCTGCACACAGGAAGAACGAGAACGACAAGATAAGGGCATATGGGGAGAGAATTCAGAACGTTGATTAAGGCAGCTTCACTCCTCTGGTGTTCACAACCTCTGGTGAGATGGGACCAAGCGCAAGATGTTTCTACGCCAGACTCGCGGAGGTGATCTCCGAACTGAAGCAGCAGCCCAGAAGCTACGTTACAGCCTGGACGAGATGTCGACTGTCTTTCTCTCTCCTTCGGTCGGCTTTGCTCTGCCTCAGGGAAACGAGAGCTTCTGCCCCAATGCCGACAACAGCTTCAGATATTGACTATGAGGCAACAGTCACTGAATGCCGCATAGATCTGCGGCTCAACTAATTCAACACAGATAAGATAGCTACTTATGTATTAGGATATTTAATATTAAGGTAATAAAATGGCAGCGAAGGTGTGGCTATTGGGGCAGGTTGGAGGCCAAATTTAAAAAAAAGTAGTAGTAGTAGTAGTAGTAGTAGTAGTAGTGTCCTCCATTCTACCATCACCTCAGGTCCCTTGCGGTCTGAGTGCCTTGCTGGGCGGCGGCCATTATCCCTGTGAGCGTCCCACTAGGTGGTGACTACTCCCAGCTTTGCCAATCCACTGTGAACCTGTGGATTCCCAGCACACCACCCCAAATGAGTAAGAACAAATAAGGAGACCGTGAGAAACTCCGCGGTCGTCACTTGGAGCGACCTATAATACCAGGCGTAGAAAAAGTACTGGTATGTCTCTTGATGTAGCCCTCGTCTCTACCCACAGAGGGCGTTGTGCGAACGAGGTGCCTGTTGTGTATACCTAAAAATTACAAGGAGTCCCCTACTTGCAGGTGTGGAGTGGAACAGGTGTGTTCAGATGGTGCTACAGGAAGGTGAGATGGTGCTACGGTGTTATATTCCATACAGGTGCAGCAGTCTGACGTGTTAAGGGGTCGTGTAAGAAGGAATGACCGAGGTAAGGAGGCCACGGATTGTTATGCAATAAGTATGTGGATGACACGCAATTAATGTAAGACGTCTGGTGCCCATCTGGGTAACCAACATCTTCGTTGTTCTTCTGAGGAAGACCAATTCACTTGTATGTTTTTACCAGTATGTTTTATAAGGAATAAATTTATTAAGACATGTTATGGTTTCACACTTCTTTCCCTTTATCGATCTGGTCAATGAAAAACCTAACTCAATGCCTAGTCCACTCTACCCGCTCCCTAACGAGCTACAAACTGCCCAGAGGGGGTCTGGTGGCAGCAACCCTTAAAATTTAGCCTATAGTTAAGTTTTCCCCTTAGAATTAGTGACCCAAGATCTGGCAGTATAAATTGGTCAACCGAGGGAACAACACAGGGGAACCCTGTTGCAATGGCAATGTATGCAATTGGCCTATCAGTGCTCCAACAAGAAATAAAATTTGAAACAACTGGGGTCAAACATGTGGAGTATGCTGATGACCTTACAGGAGCAGGAAAAGTGGATTGCATCAAAAAGTGGTGGGACTTGGTAACATTGCGAGGTCCACAAATAGGGTACCACCCAAATGCCAGCAAATCCTTCCTCATCGTGAAGCCAGAACATTATGAACGGGCAATGGAGGTGTTTGGCTGAAGTGAGGTCCAAATAACTAAGGACGGCCAAAGACATCTAGGCGTAGTAATTGGCACTACAGACTTCAAGACCGAGTACGTAGCGGGAAAGGTGAATGAGTGGGTTAGTGAAATCCAAGCTCTGTCTGAGATTGCTAACACAGAGCCACGGCGAAGCATGAATTAAACATCCAGTTTGGACACCTTTGAAACACCCTCACTTAACCCCAGCAGAAAGAGCACTTCTTGCACTTCCATCAAGACTGGGAGGGATGGGACTAACCAATCCAGAGGAGATTGCAGCCGCCGAACATCAAAATTCACTTTAGCTCACGGCAGCCCTCCAAGACCCTATGCTTGTGAAACCTATGAAAGGTGAATCTGGTAATCATAAAATTCCTTCAGTCCTTCCGTAAATCATACTTACTACCAATAAGTAAAAATTGATACCGTGGTAAAAATTTTGAGATGTTTTATCTGGTGGGGGTTTTGCTCTGTCAGTGAGATGCAGGATGGCCATTATCCATTAGATCAATAAAGGAATCTATCTCATTCCTTATCGCGTAAAGCCCGTGTTGAAGTCAATGCTCGAGGATTCTGGACGCGGGGACAGTGAGCTTTCTTCGACATCAGGATTTTTGTTCCCATGGCCGCATGTCACCGTAACCTAGCTGTTGATGCCGCACACAGGAGGAATGGGAACGACAAGAGAAGGGCATATGGGGAGAGAATTCAAAACGTTGATCAAGGCAGCTTCGCCCCTCTACTTTTCACAACCTCTGGTGGGATGGGACCAAGTGCAAGATGTTTCTACGCCAAACTTGCAGAGGTGATCTCCGAACAGAAGCAGCAGCCTGGATGAGATGTCGACTGTCTTTCTCTCTCCTTCGGTCGGCTTTGCTCTGCCTCAGGGGAACGAGAGCTTCTGCCCCAATGCCGACAACTGCTGCAGATATTGACTATGAGGCTACAGTCACTGAATGCCGCATAGATCTGCGGCTCAACTAAGTCAACACAGATAGGATAGCTACTTATGAATTAAGATATTAAATATTAAGGTAATAAAATGGCGGCGAAGGTGTGGCTATTGGGGGAGGCTGGAGGCCACGTAAAAAAAAAAAAAATAGTAGTAGTAATAGTAGTAGTAGTATTATTCTTTTTTTTCTTTTTTTGCGGGGATTAGCCCACCCGGGCACAGGTCACTGACCCACATCAGGGCCTGGGGGGCGAAAATATGATAATGATAATGGTAATAATAATAACAATAATAATAATAACTATTATTATTATTACTATTATAATAATTCAAAAAATAATAACAATATACCTGTACTAAAAATAAAAATAATATATTAAAAATAATAATAATAACCATAAATAAAAACAAAAACGAGAAAAATAAATCTAGAGTGAGAAACGAAATACATTTTGTATGTTGTGTTGTCCAAGTAAGAGAAACAATTGAGACCCTGCAATTGTGTGTAAATGAGGCAGAAAGTCAGATTAGCAACTTGGTCACAATTTTCGTGATGCCATATGGCATCACTGTCTACCATTAGACAGCACACATACACACACACAGTACCACCACCATGGGGTATATAATCAGCTCCTCGCCATCATAGTTGCTCAGTTGAGTTTAAGCGAGGAAGCGTCACACCCAGGAGGTGCAGGTACAAGTTACACGTCGTTTTTTATCAAAAACTATGCCTAAAAACCTAAAGCTGGTTTGAAAAGGCTATTTTATATATATATATATATATATATATATATATATATATATATATATATATATATATATATATATATATATATATATATATATATATATATATATATATATATATATATATATATATGTGTGTGTGTGTGTGTGTGTTTGTGTATGTATGTGCTAATAACTACATAGGAAAAAAACACGAAGTTCTCAAACGCTTTTGTGAAATTCATATCATCACGCTCACCCACAGTGATTCAGTGATATATATATATATATATATATATATATATATATATATATATATATATATATATATATATATATATATATATATATATATATATATATATATATATATATATATATATATATATATATATATATGTGTGTGTATATATAATATTGTTTAATTTACTTTTAGATTAATTATAACTTCAAATAATTTCGTACCTTTTGCCATTCTCTATACAACTGTACATGGCTGATAATTTGGGGGAAATAACAAGGGCTCTCTGATGTTTACTCTCCGTTGTGATGGCCAGTATAGAAATTTCAAACTTATTCACGAATATACACGAATATACTGTACTACTGAAAGAAATTTATTTGTAGATCATTTAATATATGAGAATTCCCAGTAACGTGGAATTTGTTAGGAAAAAATTTGTTAAAAGTACCAGGATTACAACAACAGCCATTGTTTATATTTTAGTTGACAGTCTTGGCCTCACTTTTGCCGGAACATTTTTTTTTAAATCTGAAAAGTTACAGTTAAACAGTTTTGCTAACACATCGAAAAACTCATTATCAGTTAAACAGTTTTGCTAACACATCGAAAAACTCATTATCTCTTTTTGATTTTTTGTTCATTTGTGGAAGTGAAAAAAGTCAACGCTCATATTTTTTAATAGGATGGCTGGTTCATGGGCCACCTCGGCGTGAATTCGTTTAAGGTGTAGCAGCTGTCGCCAACACAACAACCACACCCTAAGTTAACGAGCTGTATGACCCAGTGTCAAGGAATAGTCCGATAAGACAGGACAACTCTCCAAACTGCACTGGCTAACCATTACCCCGGAATACAATCCGCAAATCGATTAACATCCAGGTTCCCAATTACTGCTGGGTAGACAGAGGCAAATGGCGTAAAGAAACTTGCCCATAGTTACATCCTGCCCGAGGATCGAGCTCGGGTCTGCCCTTTCTGGTGTTGTATATACTGTATTTTGATACTTGTTGGAGCTGTAGTGGTAATACTCCAGTAGTACTTCACATAACCTTAAACATCGTATTTTAGATCACACAATAAAGTCTTACTACCACTGTTTACCCCATCATACATCGTCCGATGTTGGCTAGAATTGTCAGTCATTCGACTGCCCAGTCACTATCCTTTTCAAGTACTGACCTCTAGCGTACAGCATGCAGCATTAAAGACCTCATTATTTTAGTGGCAATACATGATGCAAGAATTTAGAACCAATTCAACAACTAATTACAGTTGCTCACGCAATAGTTGACTGTTTCTCCTTTTGATGCATATTGAAGACATTTCGTCACTTATCTTGATATTTATAATTAACTGTTGTTATCTGTTATTAAGACAACAATTGCTTGTGAATCTCATTTTCCCTTGGCAAGCTCTCCACAAATTTGTATTTATATACAATTTAAATCTTTATCATTTTTCTTTTTTTACTGGGATTAGCCCACCCGGGCACAGGTCACTGACCCACATCGGGGACTGGGGGGCGAAAATGTAATAATAATAATAATAATAATAATAATAATAATAATAATAATAATAATAATAATAATAATAATAATAATAATAATATTAATAATAATAATAATAATAATAATAATAATAATAATAATGATAATAATAATAATAATAATAATAATAATAATAATAATAATAATAATAATAATAATAATAATAATAATAATAATAAATTACAAAAATGAAAAAAAATCAAAAGTGAGAAACAATATATGTATGTCGTGTTGTCAATGGCAAAAGAAACAATTGAGACCCTGCAATTGTGTGTAAATGAGGCAGAAAATCAGATCAGCAACCTGGGACTTGGTCACAATTTTCGTGATGTCATATGGCAGCAGGATCTACCATTAGACAACACATTATGCTTCCAATATCTTCCCAGGCGGTAGTACCTCCCTGTTTGGTAACTGCCTATTACCTACTACCTTGTGTTGTTCGTTAATTCGTTTCTATTTTAGTTTCTTATTGTATCGGACTTTATTTCATTGAATTTATTACTTTACTTTAACTTGCTTTAATGTTTATTTATAATTTTATCGTTCTGATTTACGTCACTAAGCCTATCATTTTACGTCGTTTCTAGCCTTGTATGTTATTATCGTCAATGAACATTTTAATGTGTACGATAAGACTCCTGATCATTTGTCTCGTGTAATGTTTTGCTTCCGCTTTACCACTGACGAGGATGACACATGAGGCCACAGTAAAGAAGTTTGTTCATGAAACGTTTGTGTTACCCCTACTACTTAACCCCTTCACTACTGGACGTTTACTATTATATATGGCTAACGCCAGACGATTTTATTCAGCACAGAAAGACACCTTGTACCCAAGGGGTTAATGAACTATATATATATATATATATATATATATATATATATATATATATATATATATATATATATATATATATATATATATATATATATATATATATATATATATATATATATATATATATATATCGATTATACATTCTACAGATGAAAGAAGTCTTCAGAAAAAACAAGAGAAGAGAAATCAAGAAGTCTCCTAGTTCTTTCATGTAATTCACATCTTCAGGGGTGACTACAGAGTAATACTAGTCTGTACTATTGCCAGAAGATGTGAATAACACAAGCGTGGTTGAGAACTTAGTGCTCTCTCTCTCTCTTTCTGTATAAATATTGTATGTATATATATATATATATATATATATATATATATATATATTGTGGATGTGCAGTAATTATTTTGTAGTGACAGTGTCGTCATAAAGGAGGTGTTTCAACCCTGGTATGAATATCAGTGTAACCAAAAACTGCTGAATCAAGTCATTCACATTAGTTATGTGGTACACATAGAAGAAACATCTATATTAATATTGTCAAGGGCAGTATTAAGGAATTACGTCAAACGCCACCTTTGGTTTGAAGATTATGTAATAGACTTTTCGATCCCAAGTATATCACAGAGGTATTATTGCTCCCACATAGATACGCGGCTGATTACAAGATCCTTAAGACCCATGACGATAGCTTATCTACGATAGCTTATGGACAACAAATCTTAACCCATCTCTTGTTCGTTCATTATACACAATCTTGTTCCTCATTCTTAGAGCGAGTTACGTTTAGAGATGCGACAATAATATTTCATTTTTCAAGTATATGTTCACGTTGTCGTCACACACTCCTATGGTTTGGTTGTCACCTTCTAAGTGTGTGCATGGCCACACAATACAAATTTTCAAATATGGTTCCGCAGTAATGTATGGTAATTTCTGGAATTCTACATGTTTATTTTATTTTCCTGTCAGCCATGTGTCAAATTTATTTCATTTTCTTGTCATATTATTTATTTGGGTGATGGCTATATTTGGTAATTTATCACATTGCTGTAACCATCTATTAGTCCGTATTTGATTCTAATGGAACATGTTAACAAACTCTGCAAGCCACTGAATGGTTGGGTCCTGAGCTGTTGTGATCTGACTCCATTATCAGAGGACTTATGTGGAATGTAATCAGGCTGAGTTCACAACACAAAGGCATAAGACATCATCGTGTACAAAGGGATGAAGAGGATGCCAGTAGGCTTTTCAAACAACTCGAGCAATTCAATCATTCTGGACGAGCTTGTGTAGATCTATATATATCAACAAATGATGTCCTTCCTGAAATAAAACAAGATATTCTAATCATACAAGAATTGGCCAAGAACTTGATGAACCCTCTGAGGAATTCCTTCTTACTTTCCTCAAGAACATAGAATTACCTAAAACATTTTGTTACGAGTTGGGGATTTAGAATATAGTTAAAAGTCTACCCAGATCCCAACAGGCAACAACAATAAAAAACAAAGACAATCGGACTATAAAAGGGTAGACAAAGGATGCGAGGTTTTATTGTGTATAATAAAATACCATAAATTCCTTAACAAAATATTCACCTTTCTATAATTTACCCTTAACCATACTTAACCTAAACATACGCAACATTGGCTTAACAGTATATACATATTTATACAACATAAAACAATCGTGAAGCAAGTGGAGGTGGGGAGGCAATATAAGATTACAAAATACTCAAGTGCAGTGCTGAGATGGCTGACGAGTAAGGCTGAGTATTGGAGAAGATGGTAGGTAGTCACTGTGCCGTAGGTTTCCAGGATAGGTGATCCTAGTGTGGTCACTTCTTAGAGTGAACTGCACTTTCCTCGATCTGGAGCTGATGAGAAAGACTTGGAGGAGGTGACGCAACAACCAGGATACGGAGAAGGGAAACCCCGGAGTGGTAACTAAGACGAGTCATACTCGGGTTTCGTCCCTAGATGGCGTTGCTCGTGGTGCTGGGTAGGTAGATCAGGACAATAGATGGCGTGGTTCGTTGTGCTGGGTAGGTAGATCATGACAATTGATTGCGTGGTTCGTAACAATTTGAATGTCCTTATGGACTGAGCAAAAATTCCAAATAAATCAATACTTTAAAGACAGTCATTATTAAAGCATGAACTGGCACCTGTGTCCTTGTCACCGTCTATGTTACGGTTAAAGTGCAAAATCCGGTATTGTGTAGAATTTTTAGGCATTTTATGCAATTCCTAAAACTTCAAGGCAAATTATGAAATCAATCAATTCGTACACTTTTTCTTGGCATTTAATATAATGCCGGGTCTGTTTTAGGCAATGTGTGATTAACTTAACCTAACCTAACCTAACTTAACCTAACCTAAGTCCATTTACGCATTTTATATAATCCCTATATAGTGTATGGAATCCCTCAGTAAATTATAAAGATTAAACTAAAAAGATTTATTTGATACTTTTCCCCAAAGTTGTAGCCATTTCATACAATGACTGATTTTCATACTTTACCCATAACATTTACACTAAACAGATATCTCTGGAAGGCAGATTGTTTTCGCATGTTTTCATATTGATTTATGTTCTTTTAGTTTCATACCATTTTATAAATGTATTGTTGGTCTGTTCATTTTCCATCACTGTATAAATCCTCCTGTCCTATTGAGAACAAGAATATTTTGTCTGACTGTACCCAGAGTAGATTCAAGTGACAGGCTTTTCACCTGACCACTTTCTCTCGTGCATACTACATTCGTTCCCTCACTTATATTTGGCAAGCTCCTGGCTGATTACAGTTGACCACTAGTCAGTACAGCATGTACTCAGGTCCAGTTGAGTCTTCTCTCACTCTGATTACCATTTAGTTGTCAGGCTTAAGGACACCTAACGGCTCCATGGTCAAACCCTCCATGTATGTCGAAGTGGCTGCCACAAAAACAACAGCAAGAAGTAGGGGACGTGAAGATGGCATCTTAAATAATGGAATTACTACTAGGTTACACATCTACGGTGTTGGCCTTTAAAGTTGGTAAACTCTGTTATCCTTCTGAAGGTAAAGAGAACTTAGTTGCTATATAGAAATCTACTTGGACAGATTTACCATATTTTGAGAATCTACTTGGCAAAGTAACTCCCCACACTAAATTTAACTGATTGCCTGATACTCCGGGGAGATCAACATCTGAAGGCTGTGCTTTCCAATTGTTTTGAGGATATCGTTTCTTTAATTCATTAAGTGATTTGAGTGAAAGAAAGTTGGCACAAGTGTCTGTATCTATAGTAAAAGACAACTGGATTTTGAATAACCTCACTGGTACTGTCAGCCCTTCCAATTTATTGACTGCTGCTATTAGAGAAACTGTTATAGAAGCGTAGTCAGTTTCTGGGCTTCTGGCTAGCCTAAGTTAGTGTTACTGCCGGAAATGTCATTGTTCGAACATTTCTGGTCTCCATTGTTATGAATTTTTATTTGTTTTGCACTTTTCAGTATTATGTGTCTTGGAGTGGTTGTGGTGGTCCTTCTTATAGATATATATCACACACAAATATATATATATATATATATATATATATATATATATATATATATATATATATATATATATATATATATATATATATATATATATATATATATATATATATATATATATATATATATATATATATATATATGTTGATAACCACAGGAAAAGAAGAAAACACGAAGTTCAGCACTTTCGTGTAATTACACACAGTGATTTGCATATATATATATATATATATATATATATATATATATATATATATATATATATATATATATATATATATATATATATATATATATATATATATATATATTAGTTCTGAAATTGATAAGTGTCAGGGTTGAAGTAAACACTTTGTTGTTTTTTCTTTATTGTAGAAAAATATAGTTCCACAGGTCCTTAGTTTAGTTGAGAATATATTATACCTTCTCTACTGTGTACGTATACAGGAGAACACTTAAGTGAGGTGTTCTCTGGGTAACAAAAAATGAGTCTGATCTCTCCCCAGCCTCTCTTAACCAAGAGAGAGAGAGGGAGGAGCAGGCCACAGGAGTATGAGAAAGGAAACACGTCAGATATACTGTTGTGCTAACATGCGCTGACCTCAGCCTGCCCTCGCTTGCACCCTGAAGAAACTGCAACCTCAGCCAGCCAATAAAAAAAAAAGAAAAAAAAAACTCAGCCATGCATAACGTCAACAGCTGAGGCACACAGTTGAATAACTTGGTGAATAATTTGGTATTATACGTTTGGGCAAATATTTATATACTACAAATGGTGCTGCTATGTGGTGAATACAACACCATTTGTCTTCATCCATCTTAGGGGTAGGAAACACGACCTTTTCTGTTTGTGGCTGCATCTTGGATTTTACTCCTGTTTGCTTTCCTGATTTTTCAGGATGTGTATGTACTTATCCAGAAAGAGTCTGGAGTTGACCTGTGCATAAAAGGTAGAGGTGTTACGTTGGTCATTAAACCAGCATCTTTCTGTAGAATTTCCCTTCTTCTTCGGTTTTACGAGCTCTTGTAGCCTTTGGTGCTCTTAAATAAATAAAGATCTGACCTAACAATGGACAGGAAGGAACTAGGAGTTCTCGCCTTTATTTTGATGAGATAACAAGCTCTATGACTCTGTAAATCCAATAAACGCTGCCCTTCGGCCAGCAGTAAGTAGGGGTCGCTCCAGGAACAGGCCAACAGTAAACAGAACATGTCATCATAAACTAACCTAGATAAGATCGATTTGTGAAAGTACTATGACTTAGGTAAACAGAATAAAAGGGGTCAACAGCTCATTCACAGTAAAGACTGAATCCAGCCATAGATGGGGTCACACGCTGGCCTGAGTCCCGGATTGGGAGGAGGACCCATCTCCCTGCAGTTAGAGGCCCCAGCTGCTGAGCCTCCCACAGGTTACACCTGATTCATTGTCAAAGCGAATGCTGTGGTAGGAAGTGTATCCATGTCAGGTTTATGCCTAGATGTCAGTATCTGTTAATGACAAAATAATGATCTGTAAATGTGTCCCATATTTAATCAGTTAAGTAATAAATAGCTGTTCTTAGGATTGAATTTAGATGATTCCCCCAATATAACTATTGTACCGCACTATCAACTTTCCGCATTTTGAAATCCCTCCTACTATTATCTTCATAATGGTACCAATGGTATCAATTGGTATGGTGTTACAGGGACCCATTATAATGGTGCCAAAAGCAGTCACCACAATAGTTTAAGTTGATTACATAATTTTATAAAGGCCCTTTTTTTCTGCTGTAAGGGAGAAAATATAGTTTTCTTACTTTCTCTACTTGATTATCTTATTATTATATCTGTGTAACAGGAGATATTTTTCTTTTATACAATTATATTGTTTCTATTTCCCTTTTCTGTTATTATAGTCTATTATACCTTCTATATCACTTTCTTTTCTTTCTTTAGTCATGTTTTCTCAATAAATTCTATCTCATATAACCTTGTTTAATTTTCTTAGTTATATTATTTTATTTTCTACATTTTTCTAAGTCTTTATTCAGTTTGCTTATTACTTTATCTTCTAGATTTTACTTTTTTTATTTATTGCTTATTTCTTTTCGGTGTCATTATTTGTGTCTTATCTTTCCTCTTACTTCTTTCAATATTTATGAGGATTAGTTATATTCTATACGATGGATTAACCTGGGAAAACCATATCACTTTAACATCTCTTGGTCTACTTACATGGTACACTGCCACCACCCAGGCCTTTATTAGAATATAACTGATATCATTAACAGTGTTAGGTAGCGTGGTAGACGAGCTTAGGCACGTGGGTTACAGTGTTTATTTTCAGAGAACCAATTATGAGAAGGAAAAGAGCAGTGATACTTACAGTTTACTAATGTAATATTTATTCAAATCAAATGTGAATAATATGACTCTTTAAACATACTCAGACAAGAATGGAGCACTAGGTCTTTCGTTAGAAGTAACAAAATAGATCTTTAATTATTGGATACAACATTAAACAGTTATTATATTTTTATTTTTTTACAATAAAGATGATCACTTTACACACTTGCTGATAGTACTATGATGTTAAAACATTACTTATAACATCATGTAATTTCTGAATGCACAACAGAGAACATGTACCAGATATCAGTTGAGAGTTCATATGGATGGTTTACTCACGACACAAATAACAAACTTTAATACCGGTAATATCAATATTTATGGTTTCAATAATCAACTTGCGACAATTATCTTTCTGCTAATTATCCCCACTCATGTAAAAGAACATTACTTTGCACATATAATCGAGATTAGTACACCAGGTGCACATCGCTGGTGTTTACCACAACAAACAAGTGAAGCGCTCTTTTACCACAGTTTGGACTTTGGGGCGTGGCTTCAGAGTTCATTCTCAGGGCATCACTCTCCCTGAATTTAATCTCGCCACAACACACTATTCCTGAGAGACGATGGGGGGGGGGGGTGGGGGGGGCGTCACAAAGAGTTGTTTTAAAAGTCTAAACTCAATTACACACAATCGTAAGTCTGGCAACAACACAGACGAAATTTACGTTATGTTAATTCTTACTATGCACATGAAAATATCACTATGTTAAAATATGAACACTGATATTCAGAAAGTGTAACTGAGTTAAATTGACTTAATATGGCGTGCGTGAGGCACTAGTTACATACCTGAGATATGGTGAGGGGAGCATCATAAATTGTCACTCTCCCTCGCACACACATTTATATACTAGGCTAACTGGCAACTCAGACATGCCTAATGGACAATTCACGCATTGACATACACGTCATTTAAATCAGTTACTGTATATTTAGCCATGAAAAACAGTGTCATAGGTCAGATCAATTTTTTACAACTATTTTTTACAATCTAATCAGTGTTTGAGTTTGCCAAGCAATAGTGAAATCAACGTCACATGCCCAAGCTGACAATGTCTTTCGTACTTCCTCATCAAAACACAGACAAAGGCCTACAGAAAGTTTGTCGTTAGATCTTGGAGATAAGAAGTCTAACATATTATTTTCAGGATATTAATCACTTTCTAAAATATAAAACTGACAATAATTTAAACATCAGATTCTCTGATGATTGGGAATCATAATGATCTAACTTCAGCATCAGCTGGAAACTCAGGCATCCCCAAGGACGATGTTTGGGATTCGTCACTTCTTCTGGCAGACTCTACACTAACTCATTTGACAATTTCACGAACAGTAAATACAGTTGAAGCTTTCACCTTCACTCTCAAGGGATCTTAGATGTTTCATCTATAATGAGACATATCTAATTTAGTCTAACATGTACGTATTCAGTTACAATATCAAATTTCATAACATGATACGAGGTATTAACGAATATCAGAGTCTTGGTGGTACATAAGGAGAAATTGGAGGATTCAGGTGTACTGAAGCAGTAAAAAAACCTAAGTCTCAACAGGGAACTCAATAAAGAAGTTATAGCTACATGTTTTATGGGCTAGTGAGCGTAATA
>NW_024719651.1:0-23914 GCF_018991925.1 Homarus americanus
CTAGAAGTTACGTATTGTTAGAAAGTTGTTCGCCCCTCCCCCCATTAAATAAATTCCTTTCTAACAGGTAGGCCTACAAGTTATTCGCTAGAGTAATTTTTTCTCCGTCAGTAGAGAGTTAGCGCCACCACCAATTATCACTCACCACTGCCACCACCACCACTCACATCACTACCACCACCACTGCCACCACTACTCACCGCCATCACCACCATCATCATCACCACTATCACCACCACCGCCACCACTGATCACTGACCACTACTCATTACCGTCATTCACCACCACCACCATCACCACAATCTTACAACAAACTTAAGTCAGGTCAGAAGAATCAAGTTCCTTTATCTCACCTTCAACGAGAGAGGAGGACTTACTGCTTCCTCGCTAAATAGGAATAAATAAATAAAAAAAATTCACCATTTTAAGATTTCACAGCCTTTTCGACAATGGCCCGCTGCACACCTTTGCCTATAACAACATTGAGTTACTTATAAACAAAACAATAATATTGAGCAGTAAAGTCTCTCTACACACTGAACAATTGACCTATCGTGTTTATATGTTGGGAGAGAGAGAGAGAGAGGAGAGAGGTAGAGAGAGAGAGAGAGAGAGAGAGAGAGAGATTAAAAACAATAATTATCTCCTGTAAATGCTCCACAACGCTCATTTGGCATCAGTGTGACTTTTCCCCTTTTTCACGGAGAGACTTTCTTTGACAATTTTATTTCTTTATAAATTAATGTTTTTTGATTAATTACAAGCTTGAACTGTGTTGACTAATACAATCAACTGTCGGGGGGGTAGGGTGAGGGGTGGAGACGGGGGGTGGGGTGAGAGGGGGGTAGGGGTGGAGACGGGGGCAGGGGGAGACGTGTAGGGGTGGACGCGGGTAGGTGGAGACGCGGGTAGGGGTGAACCGAGAGGGGTAGGGGCAGAGACGGGGGTAGGGGTGAGATGGGGGTAGGGGAGAGACGGGGGTAGGGGTGGAGAGGGGGTAGGGGTGGAGAGAGGGTAGGGGTGAGATGGGGTAGGGGTGAGACGGGGTAGGGGTGAGACTGGGGTAGGGGTGGAAGAGAGGGTGGGGCAAGAGAGGGCAGGGGTGGAGAGGGGTAGGGGTGAGACGGGGTAGGGTTGAGACAGGGGGTAGGGGTGGAGACGGGGTAGGGGTGGAGACGGGGGTAGGGTGAGACGGGGGTAGGGTGGAGACGGGGGGTAGGGTGGAGACTGGGGTGGGGTGAGGGGGCTAAGGGTGGAGACGGGGGAGGGGGTGGAGACGAGGGTAGGGGTGGAGGGGGGTAGGGGTGAGGGGGGTAGGGGTGAGGGGGTAGTGAGGGGGGTGGGGTGGAGGGGGTTAGGGGTGAGGGGTAGGGGTGAGGGGAGGGGTAGGGGTAGGAGGGGTGTAGGGGAGGGTGCAGGGTGAGGGTGGAGAGGTAGGTGAGAGGGGTAGGTGGAGAGGGGTAGGGTGAGGGAGAGGGGTAGTGAGGAGGAAATCACCATACATATGTTCCTGTAAACTTTTCCTAATCCCAGATTATCGTAGAATATCCAACAGAATTTACCCAGATTACCATGTGATCAAAATCGTTAAAAATGCAACTTTTTTTTTCGCGGGGGCCAACAGTCAGCCAGACCCTCACAAAGCGACCACCAACCCCTGCCCCCTATTTGTAATATATCAAAAGTCGATAATAATCATCATCATCATCATCATCATCGTCATCATCTTCATGAGCTTCTTTATGTGGATTTTCATTATAAATATTTCAATCGTCACTATCACCATTATCATTATCACAATCATTAACACAACCGTCATCACTCTTACACCATCATTATCATCACCACCACCGTCATCACTCTTACACCATCATTATCATCACCACCACCGTCATCACTCTTACACCATCATTATCATCACCACCACCGTCATCACTCTTACACCATCATTAACATCACCACCACCGACATCACTAACCATCACTATTATGAACCACAATCACCATCAACAACCACCCCCCATCAACAACCACCTCCACCACCAACAACCACCACCACCACCAAAATACCCCAACCACACTTTTCAATCTAAGAGAGAAATTCCATTGACTAAACTAATTCCTGAGGATTTTTATAACGCCAACTAAAATATTTAACTCAATATGCATCAAGAGTGAGTTTAAAGTTAGCTCACACGTGTCCATAATGAGCTAGTATTTTTTTCACTTCTATTTTTGGCTCTTTTTTTTAATAGCTCATTCAAAACTTAAAACCAATAGTGTGAAACATACTAGAAATGCGTCCTCTTGTTAGTGAACCGGAGAGGACATTTCTAGATATATAATTAATGCATCTTTTATTTTCTTTGGTGATCTATACAAGTTGGAGACGAGAAGACGATAAAAGGTCATTGTAACAAGGGTGACCTCTGAACTCTGACCTTGACCTTAATCTCTGACCATGACGGAACACAGGAACTGTTAACAAGACGGACAAGGAAATTAATTGTATGGTTGGAGACTTTTTTTTTCGTGGGACCTAAATGTATGTGTGTGTGTAGCGACTTGTGGTGTAATGGTCAGCATGCTCGGGCAGGGTAAAACTATGGGCAAGTTTCTTTACGCCATTTGCCTCTGTCTACCCAGACATATTTGTGAACCTGGATGTTAATCGATTTGCGGATCGTGTTCCGGGGTAATGGTTAGCCAGTGCAGTTGGCGAGTTGTCCGGTCTTCTCGGACTATTCCTTGACACTGGGTCATGCAGCTCGTTAACTCAGGATGTGGTTGTTGTGTTGGCGACAGTTTCTATAGTTAAACAAATTCACGCCTAGGTGGCCCTTGGGCCGGCCATCCTCGTTACACGAGAGGGAGATAATTAGTGATTAATTTTCTCCATTACAAGTAGTTTATATATTTTGTAGTACTCTTGTTTACTCTTGTTTTAGAGGGTCAAGAGTTCCTTCTTCCTCTCTACTCTACCACCTCCCCTCTTTTTATCATCTGCTCTCTATTTTCCTCTCCTAATTCCTTTGTCTTGCATCTCCTTTTTCTTTCACTCCCCCTTCCTCTCACTTGCTTTCTTTCCCCTTTTTTTACTCAACTTCCCTTCTTCATTCTTCATTACTCTTATAATGACTTTCCTCTCTCATCTTCTCCCTTCTTCCCAGTTGCCTCCCACCTCACCCAGTTCCTCCATCATAGTTCCTCACCCCTCACTCAGCCTTTCCCTCACCCCTCCCAGTTCCACCTCTCTCTCTCTCTCTCCCTCACCTCCTTTACCCCCCTTCCTCACTCTCACCTCATCTCCCTCCACCTCTCTTATCTCACCTTCCTCTTCCCCATCTCTCCCTCCCTCACCTCTTTCCTCCTCACTTTTACTTCCTACAGAGACTCTTCAATAATCTTAAGATAATAAAGACTCAAATGAGGCTAAAGTAAGCTAGTTCTCACTCCCTTCCTCCCACTCCCTCCCTCCTTCCCACTCTCCCACTCACTCCCTCCCTCTCGACACAGCACATGGGAAGTTATGATCATCAGGCATGCCGTGTGCGAGGCCAAACCAACATTTATTCATCAAAAGCCATTGTAAAATATTGCACGACTCACCACCACTACCACCACCACCACCACCACCCTTGCATTACCACAGTTTATTCCCCGGGTCCCCCATATTGACAGGTTCATACGAGTTGATGTGGTTTAACTTTTTGTTGTGGTGGTTTATTTGTTTATTTTTTTCCTATAGTTTGGGATTAGGTAACTGGAGAGACAGACAACCAACCGGACAGATAGCCCAGACAGATAGCCAAAGGGATTAACAGACACCCAGCCAGATGGACAGACAGACCAGACAGATAGCCAAACAGACAACCACATAGACTGACAGGCAACCGGGTAGAGAGGTGACATAAACAGACAGACAGACAGGAGATAAAAATCATGTTTGAATATCAACTTTCAGCCTCAAGGTACAGTATTTAGTAACACGTGACTAAATGAATGAACTTATGAATAATGGAATAAAAGAAAGAAAAAAAAACGAGAGATTGCAAGAACAGATGAATAAGTGAATGACAGAGATAAAACCATGAATGAAAAGACTTACTACAGTGAATGGTAAAATGAATGAAGGGGAGATTAAATGAACGAATGAATGAATGAAAGAATAAAGGAAATTCTAAACGAACGAACGAATGAATGAATGAACGAATGAAGGAGAGATTGAACGAATGTGCCTACGAACTAAAAAAAAAGACAAATGAATGAAATAATGAATATGCGAATGAATTTATTGTACGTATGAATAAATAGAAGAAAGAACGAATAAATGAATGAATGAATGAGCCACATAAATTAACGACTAAATAAAATGAATGAAATTAAACGCTATATAACACTAACACTTGGTAGGTATTAGGCAGCTACCAAACAGGGAGGTACTACCGCCTGGGAAGATATTGGAAGCATAATGTGTTGTCTAATGGTAGACCCTGCTGCCATATGGCATCACGAAAATTGTGACCAAGTCCCAGGTTGCTGATCTGACTTTCTGCCTCATTTACACACAATTGCAGGGTCTCAATTGTTTCTCTTAATATTGACAACACAACATACAGTACATATATTGTTTCTCACTATTGATCTTTTTTTCATCGTTCTTTATTATTATTATTATTATTATTATTATTATTATTATTATTATTATTATTATCATTATTATTTTATTTTATTTTTTTATTTCTTATTATAAAATTTATTTACTATGCATTATTATTATTATTATTACAATGTCGCCCCCCAGGCCCAGTGACCTGTGCCAGGGGTGGGCTAATCCCCGTGAAAAGAAAAAAAGCACATATTATAGAGTGTCGCCAAATTACCTGTAGTTTATCGCCAAATTACCTGTAGTTTATCGCCAACTTACACACAAATTGTCGCCGACTTAAACGTAACTTGTCGCCAACATACATTTACTTTGTCTTCAACTTAAATAAAACTTGTCGCCAAATTCTATTTACTTTATCGCCAATTTTTCTTATAAACTATCGGCAAATTTTCCTATAAACTATCGACAACTTACTTATACTTATCGCCAACTTTTCCAATAAACTATCGACAACTTTTTATACTTACATAGAGACGCAACTAGTCTGGTCACCGTGTTGACAATATCCACGACACAACACGTACCTGAGGAGACAAACCATAGATATGAGTTATGTATTAGAGAATATTACAGGTATAGAAATGTAAGGGGAATATATATATATATATATATATATATATATATATATATATATATATATATATATATATATATATATATATATATATATATATATATATATATATATATATATATATATATATATATATACCTGTATATATATATTGAAGAATAAAAAAATTACTTTATAATAACGATGACAGTAATGATAATAATGATGATGCTAATGAGTAGATTATTATTATTATTGCTCCTTGTTGTTGGGGAAAAACTATATTAAGCAAAAATAAATAAAAAATCACATTAAATTCCCAAGAAAAAATATTACTACTTTAAATGTCAACATGTCATCAAATTAAATTTAAAAAAAATAAACAAAAACTGAAACAAAAATAAAAGAGCAAATCTAATAAGAGAAAACAAAATTACATCGACTAGTAACACCATCATCAGCTAAAACAAAAAGAAGCATTATTATGGTGTCATCGGCGAGGCTGCCTGGCACTGAGGGCTGTAGGAGCGGTAGTTAAGTGTGGAGGCCGGGTAGGACAGATAGCTGGGGTCCTGCACCTCCTAGAAATCCTACACCAGACTCCCCGGGGACACTACCACTCCCAGGGGCGGTGCTGGTCCTAGGGCGATAACTTAAACACACACACACACACACACACACACACACACACACACACACACACACACACACACACACACACACACACACACACACACACACACACACACACACACACACACACACACACACACACACACACACACACACACACACACACACACACACACACACACACGAGTTTGTCTTCTATTGTTGACTTTGTTATAGTGAAACCTCCATATAGTGGACTTGTCTCCACATAATCCGTTAGATGAAGGTTTCACATCGGACCCTCGATATAACGGACTTTCCACTCCATACTGTCCCTTAAATAGAGGTGTCGATGTATTGCTTTTAACGCATAACTATCTCGCTTCCTTTTCCACACGCATCTCCATTCTACACTTACTCCCACTTCTCTCCCTTCCCATCCCACGGCATATCTCCCTCCTTTCCTTCTCACCCAACATCTTCCCTGCCTCTTTAATGTAGGCATGGTCTCCCTCCCTCCCTCCCTCCCTCCCTCCCTCATCACCTTTCCTTCAACATTCCCTTTCCAACTTATGGCTTCCAACACACTTCCCATCTATTTCCATTCCACAGCCCAATTCTCCCTCCTTTCTTCCCCAACACTGCCAGCGGTCTTCCAATCTCTTCCTTTATCTCATCCACAACCTTATTCTCCTTCCCATCCCACTGCATCCATTCCCTCTTCTTCTTCCATCCATCCCCATCCAAGACCTCCACCCCTCCCATCTGGCCTTCACCCCTGCCAACCCATCCCTTATACACAACATCCTCAATTCAAGGACCCCACCCATTCATCCCTCCTATCTCTCACACAACATCCCTCACCCATGACTCCCACCCATTCATCCTCCTATTTCTACACAACATCCCCTAATTCTACCTCCTCCAGCAAGCACACTCAACACTATACAATGCCTCATTAAGTCAAATCTAAAGAGTACAATATAACAAGCTCTAGGCCTAACTACTATTACCCTCACCCCCTACCCCCCATCACCCCAAAACAGCCTACCAACACGGAATTAAATGACAAGTCAGAGTTTTATTGTCTACTGAGATGAGTATTTACAATTCCTTCGTGAACCTCAAGTCTCCCTCGGCCTCTCTATCTCTCGACGTCTCAAGTTTCCCTCGGCCTCTCTATCTCTCGACGCCTCAAGTCTCCTTCGACCTCTATCTCTTGACGTCTCAAGTCACCCTCGGCCTCTTTGTCTCTCAGTCTCTTAATCCTCTCTCTCTCAGTCTCTCCCGGTTTCCTGCTCGTGTATTGTCATATTTACACGTAAACAATAATTCACACTTATTCCGGACCTCAGGTGCTAAATTCATTAGATGTGGGAATTGCCAGTTACTTGACTCGCTGGCTGGCTGTTTGGTTGGCTACTTGGGTGGCTGCTTGGTTCAGTGGTTGGTTGGTTAGCTGGTTGTCGCTAGGGGGACCTAGCGACATGAAGGAGGACCCAGCGACATGGAGGAAGACCCTGCGACATGGAGGACCAAGCGACATGGAGGAGGACCCTGCGACATGGAGGAGCACCCTGCGACATGGAGGAGGACCCTGCGACATGGAGGAGGACCCAGCGGACATGAGAGACCCCTGCGACATGGAGGAGGACCCTGCGACATGGAGGAAGACCTGGTGACATGGAGGAGGACTTAAGACATGGAGGAGGACCCTGCGACATGGAGGGGACCCAGCGAGAGTGGGAGGGGACCCAAAGGACATGGAGAGCCTCCCATGATGAGAGACCCGGACCTAAGTGTAGCTAGGAGGGGAGGCAGGAGAGGAGGGGGAGGAGGTGAGGAGGGGGAGGAGGTGAAGAGGTGGAGGGGGTGAGCAGGAGGAGGGGTTGAGGAAGGGGTGTGGAGAGGTGAGGGAGGAGGTGTAGAGGGGATGAGGAGGGGAGTGTGGAGGTGGGTGAGGAGGAAGAGTTTTTGGTAGGAGGTGGATGGGAGACATTCAGGGAGGAGATGATATGAATAGTGACTAAAGATTCTCATTATGTGATTATCATTTAAAAGTTTGTAAATTGTAAAAAAAATACAATTAATTTGAAAACCTTTGTAAATTTCCACAATTCTGATACTGTATTTTGTATTTATTTTATCTATAATTTTGTATTAATTTGAATCTGTAGATTTTTTTTACTGAATTTTCTGACCGCCATATCTCTGGGTCCAATAATTCATCTCTGGGTCCAATAGATCATCTCTGGGGTCAATAGATCATCTCTGGGGCCAATAGATCATCTCTGGGGTCAATAGATCATCTCTGGGGCCAATAGATCATCTCTGGGGTCAATAGATCATCTCTGGGGCCAATAGATCATCTCTGGGTCCAATAGATCATCTCTGGGGCCAATAGATCGTTTCAGGGTGGTGATTTTTTAGGGTGTGGGGAGGTGATGTGTAGGCGTGTGTGGGGGAGGTGTGACGGTGTATGGTGACGGGAGGTGTGACGGTGTATGGTGACGGGAGGTGTGACGGTGTATGGTGACGGGAGGTGTGACGGTGTATAGGGACAGGAGGTGTAACGAGTGTATGGGGACAGGAGGTGTGACGGTGTATGGTGACCAGGAGGTGTGACGGTGTATGGTGACGGGAGGTGTGATGGTGTATGGTGACGGAGGTGTGACGGTGTATGGGGACAGGAGGTGTGACGGTGAAGTAACTGTGACGAGGATAAACAAGATAGCAGTTGGGTCTTATAAAGTATCACCATAACAGGAAACATTTATTACAACAGTGAGAATAAATAAATAACAATGAGTAACAGGAAGGTGATGTTTACTGAGATACTGCTGAAAACTATTACAGAATAAAAATAACTAATAATTATAAATGTTAATAAATATTCCTGATCAGACTTAGTGGTTCAGTGGTCGAGCCTGACGAAGAGCCGGACCTTTTGATTTACATTATTATTTGTGCGGTGATTCTTTCTTTATCTTGTGTTAATACAAACATTGATCAACAAACCATCAGCGGTAACTGGTGAAACACAAAAAGCAATATTGGATAATTAATGGTGACACACACACACACACACACACACACACACACACACACACACACACACACACACTTAATATGATCAAAACAAGTAAAAGCTTAAATGACAAACAATAATGTACAGAACAGAGGAAATGTGATGAAAAATGTCCTAATAATAATAATAATTCACAATAAATTATCAACATGAAACAACAAATTATTTAACACACATTACTGGTAAAACAATGATTTACCTTTATACTTGGTTAACGGAACATAAACACAAGTTGGGAAATATCCATCACTAGCGCCCCTCCCTCGTGGTGGATGACGGCCTGGTCCCGCCGCGCCTCACGTACCCCCCTCCCCCCTCACCCTCCTCACCTCCCTCCCTCACCAAGTGTATGAAGAAATAAAAAAGCGCGTCCTGTTGGTGCTGCGGAAAATCATCTAATTTGTTGAGTCGTGGATAAAATCTCTCTCTCTCTCACCATTAAAATAAAATAATAGCAACGACGAACCACTCCACAACACACTACCACTTCAATTCATGTCAACAGAGAGAAGTAAAAGAAAGAGAGAAAGTAAAGAGATAAAGGAAAGAAAGTAGTCACAATTAGTGTCAGTTTACAATGTAGCAATAAAAATACATCCTTTTTGGAGGCGAAGGTTCCCCTCTCTTTTAATGGTTCAATATTGCTGGCGGCGGCGTCCTCGTTGCCACTGGAATTGGCTAGTTCAGTGTGGACCGCCTCTGATACTTGGTGTGTATAATTGTCTGACCAGCAGGCATCAGTCACGTTAGCTTGTGGGGATCTATGGCGAATTTGGGGTGAGAGGTGGGGAGGGGAGGAGAGGATGAAGGTGGGAGGGAGGGTAGGTGGGGAGGAGAGGTGAAGGTGGGGAGGAGGAAGGTGGGAGGAAGGTGGGGAGGAGGAAGGTGGGGAAGGGGAGGTGGGGTGGGGGAAGGTGGGGAGGGAGGAGGAGGAAGGTGGGAAGGGGAAGGTGGGGTGGGGGGAAGATGGGAGAGGAGGAGGGGCTGAGAAGGATATCAAATATTTTTAGTCTCCCCCAGGACACCCCCTTTAGTTCCTCCCAGGACACTCCTTTAGTTCACTCCCCAGGACACCCCTTTGTCACTCCCCAGAACACCCCTTTAGGTCACTCCCCAGGACACCCTTTAGGTCCTCCCCAGGACACTCTGGGTCACTCCCCAGGACCCTCCTTTGGGTGACTCCCCAGGACCCTCCTTTGGTGACTCCCCAGGACAACCCATTAGGTCACTCCCCAGGGCCGTCCCTTTAGGTCACTCTCCCAGGACCCTCCTTTGGGTGACTCCCCAGGACCCCTCCTTGGGTCACTCCCCAGGACAACCATTAGGTCACTCCCCAGGACCCGTCCTTTAGGTCACTCTCCCGGACCCCTCCTTTGGTGACTCCCCAGGACCCCCCTTGGGTCACTCCCACAGGACCCCTCCTTTGGGTGACTCCCCAGGACCCCTCCTAGGTCCTCCCCCAGGACCAACCCATTAGGTCACTCCCCAGGACCCGTCCTTTGGGTCACTCTCCCAGGACCCCTCCTTTAGGTGACTCCCCAGGACCCTCCTTTAGGTCACTCCCCAGGACACCCTTTGGGTCCACCCCCAGGACCCGTCCTTTAGGTCGCTCTCCCAGGACCCTCCTTTAGGCGACTCCCCCAGGACCCCTGCTTAGGTTACTCCCCAGGACACCCTTTAGGTCACTCCCCAGGACACCTTTAGGTCCTCCCCAGGACCCGTCCCTTTAGGTCACTCTCCCAGGACCCCTCCTTTAGGTGACTCCCCAGGACAACCCTTTAGGTCACCCCCAGGACACCCCTTTAGGTCACTCCCCAGGATCCCCCCCACCCACTCTACCAAGGTCACGTCCACCAGGCAGCGGTAGTGGCCAGGGCGTTAACATGGCCAGAAGTCGATCCCGGGCGGCGGCAGGAGAAAGCTGTCGAGCAGTGAGGTGTCGACACAGGCGGCCTTTAATCAAGCCTTCATCAATATCACTCACTAGTTGCCTGGGGCGGTGATGGTCTGGGAACCCAGACCCTCAATCCCAGCAGTGCTATGACCTCCAATCCCAGCGGTGTTGACCTCCAATCCTAGCCAATCCCAGCAGTGCTATGACCTCCAATCCCAGCCAATCCCAGCAGTGCTATGACCTTCAATCCCAGCGGTGTTAGGACCTCCAATCCCAGCCAATCCCAGCAGTGCTATGACCTTCAATCCCAGCGGTTAAGTGATCTCCTAATCCCAGCAGTGCTATGACCTTCAATCCCAGCGGTTAAGTGATCTCCTAATCCCAGCGGTGCTTGATGACCTCAATCCCAGCGGTTAAGTGATCTCCTAATCCCAGCGGTGCTATGACCTCCAATCCCAGCCAATCCCAGCAGTGCTATAACCTCCACTCTCAGCGGAACTGACCTCCCAAATATCTTGGCCTCGTTCTCGACTCTTGACTCTTTCAAAATTTTCCCCCATCTTCTCCCCATCCATCTCAACCCTCCCATTGTTTTCTTCCTAATCTGTTCTTAAGTCTCCTCCTCCTCCTCCTCCTCTTCTATCCCCTCTGTTTCATTTATCTCCTCCCTTGTTTCTTCCGCCCATTCTGCCTAATATCCCCCCTCCTTCCTCTTCCTCCTCCTTTTCGGGACACGTGTGGATTAATTTATGGAAGAAATTGGAAAATAAATTTAGAGGTGATATACATGTGTGTGTGTGTGTGTGTGTGTGTGTGTGTGTGTGTGTGTGTGTGTGTGTGTGTGTGTGTGTGTTTGTGTGTGTGTGTGTGCGTGTGTGTGTCACCTGGGTATCACATCAACCTAACCTAACCTAATGTAATATAACATAATATACACCTGCTATTTTCTATCAATATTCTTAATGTTGCTCGTCTATTCACCCTTGACTGCCCCCTCTACTTCCTTTCCCCACGTCCTCTCTCCCTCTACTCCCCCTTTTCCACGTCCTCTCTCCTCTACTCCCCTTTTTCCACGTCCTCTCTCCCCCACTCCCCCTTTCCACGTCCCTCTCCCCCCTCTCCACCCTCCCCCTTTTCATCCTTCTATCCGTTTACTCTTTTCTCCCTCCCTCTCAATTCTCCCTCAGCCTTAGCCATCCGAAGGGTTACCAACAGTGGCCCGTTTTCTATGGTATAATCGTCCCCCAGTACCCCGCTTTCTATGGCATAAATGTCCACCAGTACCTCGTTTTCTATAGTATACACCGTGCCCCAGTACCCTCATTTTCTATAGTATACACCGTGCCCCAGCACCCTTTTTCTATAGTATACACCGTGCCCCAGTACTGTTTCTATATACACTGTGCCCCAGTACCCCGTTTTCTATAGTATACACAGTGCCCCAGTACCCCGTTTTCTATGGTAAACGCTGACCCTCATAATTCCAAATAATAAGAGTAAATAGGTTGTGGGTCAAGTGACTGCTTCCCTCTAATGGTTCCATGAAGACAAACACTGACACAGATCACGTTAGGAGCGAGACTCCAGTCACGACACGACCATTCCAGGACCCTAAGTGACCCTTTGAAGACTGGAGGGAGAATATGAAGGAGCAGCGATGTCTTGAATTGTCCAGTCTACTTACCTGGGTGAGTCGTCTTTACCTGGAGGAGTCGTCTTTTACCTGGGTGAGTCAGTCTTTACCTGGAGTGAGTCATCTTTACCTCACTTTTCTGGGTAGTCCTTTACCTGGAGGAGTCATACTTTACCTGGAGTGAGTCGTCTTTACCTGGAGGAGTCTACTTTACCTGGAGTGAGTCTACTTTTACCTGAGTGAGCTCCACTTTACCTGGAGTGAGTCTGTCTTTACCTGGAGGAGTCTACTTTACCTGGAGTGAGTCTACTTTACCTGGAGTGAGTCCACTTTTTACCTGGAGTGAGTCGTCTTTTTACCTGAGTGAGTCTACTTTTACCTGGGAGGAGTCTGTCTTTTACCTGGAGTGAGTCTACTCTTTTACCTGGAGGAGTCTACTTTTACCTGGAGGAGTCTACTTTTACCTGGAGGAGTCGTCTTTACCTGGGTGAGCTACTTTACCTGGGAGGAGTCTACTTTACCTGGGAGGAGTCTACTTTTTACCTGGAGGAGTCGTCTTTACCTGGAGTGAGTCTACTTTACCTGAGTGAGTCGTCTTTACCTGAGTAGGTCCACTTTTTACCTGGAGTGAGTCTACTTTACCTGGAGTGAGTCTACTTTACCTGGAGGAGTCGTCTTTTACCTGGAGTGAGTCTACTTTACCTGGGTGAGGTCCACTTTTTACCTGGAGTGAGTCTACTTTTACCTGGAGGAGTCGTCTTTTACCTGGAGTGAGTCTACTTTACCTGGAGTGAGTCGTCTTTACCTGGAGTGAGTCTACTTTACCTGAGTGAGTCGTCTTTACCTGAGTGAGTCTACTTTACCTGGAGTGAGTCCACTTTTTACCTGGAGGAGTCGTCTTTACCTGGAGGAGTCTACTTTTACCTGGAGGAGTCGTCTTTACCTGGAGGAGTCTACTTTTACCTGGGAGTGAGTCTACTTTACCTGGAGTGAGTCGTCTTTTACCTGGAGTGAGTCTACTTTTACCTGGAGTGAGTCTACTTTACCTGGAGGAGTCTACTTTTACCTGGAGGAGTCGTCTTTACCTGGAGTGAGTCTACTTACCTGGAGTGAGTCGTCTTTTTACCTGGAGGAGTCTACTTTTACCTGGAGTGAGTCCACTTTACCCTGGAGGAGTCGTCTTTTACCTGGAGTGAGTCTACTTTACCCGGGAGGAGTCGTCTTTAACTTGGAGTGAGTCTACTTTACCTGGGTGAGTCTACTTTACCTAGAGTGAGTCTACTTTTACCTGGAGGAGTCTACTTTACCTGGAGTGAGCTGCCTTTACCTGGAGGAGTCTACTTTTACCTGGAGTGAGTCTACTTTACCTGGAGTGAGTCTACTTTTTACCTGGAGGAGCCGTCTTACCTGGAGGAGTCTCTTTTACCTGGAGGAGTCTACTTTTACCTGGGTGAGTCTACTTTTACCTGGAGTGAGTCTACTTACCTGGAGTTATTTCTACTTCTACCTCCCCCCCACCATGCATTCTACTTTATCACTGTTGATTGTTATTTTTTACTCACACATTTTCCTACTGCGTTATCTCTCCTGACTCTTATTATTCCTCTTTATCTGCTTCTCCTCCTTTGTTTGTTGTTTCATCAACCTTTTCTCCTCCTCTACTCTTCTTAATCTACTGCCACTTCCTCTCTTGTCTATCCCTCCCCACTGTTTACTCCACCTCGTCTCATCTACCCATCCCCTGTCTAATCTACCCCTCCCCCTGTCTCATCTACCCCTCCTGTCTCATCTACCCTCCTCTGTCTAATCTGCCCCCCCCCTGTCTCATCTATCCCTCCTGTCTAATCTACCCTCCCCTGTCTCACCACTCCTCCTGTCTCATCTACCCCTCTCCCTGTCTAATCTACTCCCTCCAGTCTTACCTATAACCTCTATAACTCTCTTTATAAATATATGATGACTCTCTCTACGACCTCTCTCTATAACTCTAGCTTTTTCATATCTCTCTGGTGGTGAATAAAATGTATAAAATATAGCGAAATGGTTGAAACATAACCTGGGTGTGTCGGTGTTGCTTACCCCGGAAAGAGCACCGACTAATGGAAGATACGTACGCCATTCTACCGGTTTCCGCCTTCAATATATACCTCTGACACAACCAACCTCGACGCAAATTATCAACACAACCCAACCCAACACAATCTACCGTGACGTAATATAAGCCAGCGCAACACAAAACAAGCCACCGCAACACAATATAACACACCGTAACGTAATATAAGCCAACAACCCAACCCATCGCAATAAAATGCAAACCACAATATAACCTCTGTATTGCCATATAAGTTAACGCAACACAACTCAACCCCCGTATAAACCCCAACCTACCGTAACAAATATAACCCACCGTAACGCAATATAACCCACCGTAACGCAATATAAGCCGCGCAAAACAATACGAGCCAACGCAACACAATACAAGCCACCGCAACACAACACAAGCCAAGGCAACACAATAAGCCAGCAACACAACTGAACATAACTCAAATTTTACACAACACAAACTCCATTTATACCACCATAACCAGAAAACAACAACAACCTAACACAACACAAATTATCAAAACACAAGATACCACACACACACACACACACACACACACACACACACACACACACACACACACACACACACACACACACACTAATTATGTACCAAAATATATATGTTTGTGAATATGTATCTTAATATGTGTAAGTATATCTCAGTGTATATACGCACAAGTACGCATGTTTGTATTTATCCATCTAAATATATCAGACATACTGTAATCATACTTGTCACACATATTACTCATAGCTGTCACATATTATCCATACTTATACATTATTCATACTTATATCTACGAGTATTATCCATTATACATTATCCATACTTATACATTATTCATATTTTCTCTATTAATTATCCACCATCACAGCCCCGTTACTTTTCCTCGCTCGACCACAACACTAAAAGAGGCAACAGCTGACGCGCCTCGCCACCTCTCTCGAATGACGTCTATTCCTGTACTCATTTGCATATCAAAGTTAATAATAATCACCAAAACTTTTCGTCATTTAATCGTGTATAATTTTGCATATTAATATTATTATGGAAAATTTAAGCAACTTGTCGTTTTGTGTATATTAATATAATTAGTGACGTAATCCCCCCAAGTTTTGCCTTCAGATCTAAAAATAAAACAGTCGTGGTATTTTTTTTTATAAATATTCGTACATAAACAAATAAACAGTTAATGAAAACCCCAAAAAACAATACTGTATTATACATATTAATATATAAATAGTGTATTGATTTCAATGTATATAGACGCAATAATATCAAGGAATCACACTGTGTATATTAATAAAATAATATATATCCCAATGTGAAATTTGTAATAACAAAACAAAAAACACACCGGAAATTGGCAATATACTGAGCGTTGTATTGTTCATATTTGGTATACGAAAATTAGATGTGTATTCTGTATAAAATTGTATCAACCAGCAGTCAGTAATGGAGCTTTTTCTCTATATGATCTGAAGTAATAATTCTGTTTAATGAGATTACTATTGTTCACTATTTATTGCTAGCATTATCATTATAAGTAGTAGTAATAGTAGTAATAGTAGAAGTATTATAATTCTTTTCATTACAACGAAACATTAATACCATCAACACCATCACCACTACCACCATCACCACTACCACCATCACTACTACCACCATCATCACTACCACCATCATCAATACCACCATCACCACTACCACCACCATCACCACTACCACCACCATCACCACCACCACCACCACCACCTAACGATCATTTTAGATAATTTTGTACAGCGTTTCTTTTCACACAAACACCAACAGTAACGCCATAGTGGCTGAAAGGGTATAAACAATTTAACCTGGTCGACGTGTTGAATTGCAATTAAACGCCACCCTTATTAATTACTACGGTAGTTTATAATTATTAAACCGCGTGGAGGCAAATTGGCAAGATTCTGAAGCTCTTTTTTGTGGTTTGGTCCGAGGTGAAATTGGTAGTTTGGTCTGAAGTGAAATTGGTAGTTTGGTCTGAGGTAAAATTGGTTGTTTGGTCTGGGGTTAAATTGGTTGTTTGGTCTGGGGTGAAATTGGTAGTTTCGTCTGATAAAAATTGGTAGTTTGGTCTGAGGTTAAATTGGCAATCTCACCAGAAATATAATGGGTAAAATTAAACAGTTAATTTTGTTAATAAAACTCTTGGTAATATGAAAAAGATCAGTTGAGCCGAGTTAATGTGATAAATTATCTTTGTTAATTATACCTATAAAGGTTTTTAACATGTGATTATGTTAGTAATTTGTCCTTGTTCGTTCATATTATACACTGACATACACAGGACACACACACACACACACACACACACACACACACACACACACACACACACACACACACACACACACACACACACACACACACACACACACACACACACACACACACACACACACACACACACACACACACACACACACACACACACACACACACACACGTCATCAAATGTAACTCTACATTATATCATAACATAAATAGTATATATTAAGAAAAAATTATATAAGCAGTAAATATTAATTAAAACTTTTAAATACTAGACATTAATTTAAAAAATATTAGAAGTAATAAGAAATTAACTAAGGAAAATATGAATTAAATATTTGCAAAAATATTAAGCAATCGATATTATTTTTTTTAGTTACGATATCAGTTTTATACCGAGAGGCGAGTGTGATGAACTAACGTGTGAATGTACTCACCCTCACGTGTATAAATGTAACAGTGAATAATGTAGGATCTCCCAAATACTGTCTTTTATGGCATGAGTTGCAAAGTTGCATCCTAGAATATCACAAGTGGGAGGTTTCTTGCAAAAGATGCGACTTACAGGTGTAAAAATTAATAACTGAAAAGTGCAACGACGTTAATTATATACAACATGGGTACCAGGTACTCATAAATGCAATATAGTTACACACACACGAGCTAAAACTAATTCTCCCCTCTCTCTCTCTCTCTCTCTCTCTCTCTCTCTCACGCAGACGTCTTAAGACACAACCCTACCCTATCATCTGGCTTAAATTTGAAAGAAAACACGTTCGAGTACAAACGTTCAGAAATAATGTTCCAGCAACGTTCATACGTAAACGTCCAAGTCCAAACGTTCCGGAGTTAAGACCAAAAATAATCAAACTTGTGTATTTTCGACAAGTCAAATCCGGTCAGCCTTTATGGTAGCCAAGACCAGCCAACGTCACTAAGAATATGGATGAGTCTGGAATTCCAGTATCGGATCTCTGATCCGTCCGTTTCAGGAGGGTCAAAGGCCCCCCTCCCCCCGGACCAGATTCCAGGCCACCGGAATTAGAGTCCCAGTTTGGAATTCTGGCAGGGATCACTTTCACAACCTGAGTCCTGCTGGAGTGAGTGTGTGTGTGTGTGTGTGTGTGTGTGTGCCTTCAACTGCGTGCCGGAAGCCTATGTGTGTGTCTAACCTTGATACAGGAAGCCTACAAGCACCATGGAAGCCTCTCACCTCCTCCATCACCCTACAAACACACACCATTACTGGAATCCTGGAAACCTCACATCACCTAAGTAATCCAACACATTACAGCCTGACGTAATAAACACTGTAATGTAATGTAATGTATATTTTACTGTAGTATCATAAGTTTGGTACATTGTTAAGCATTCAGCAGCTATGAACATAACGCCTTGTCGGGTTTGGAGACCACCTTCGGTTTAGATAGGAACCAACTTGGGTTAGGCGGACACTAATTTGGGTTTATAAGAGACCATCTTGGGTTTATAGGAGACCAACTTGGGTTTTTAATACACCAACTTTGGGGGGTTATAAGAAACGAAATTTACTTCATAGGAGACCAGTTGGGTTCATAGAAGACCAAATTGGGTTTAACAGGAGACCAAGTTGGGGATCTAAGAGACCAACTTCAATTTATAGGAGAGACTATCTTTGGGTATAGGAGACCAACTTGGATTCATAGACTAAATTGGGTTCATAGAAGACCAATTGGGTTCATAGAAGATAACTTGGGTTCATAAGGAAACCAACTTGGATTCATAGGAGACCAAATTGGATTCATAGAGACCAAATTGAATTCTGAGAGACCAACAGAGCTTCACATAACTGAACAAAAGGCATCTTCTGAACTTCTTTAACACCCACGTATGTATAAATGATTCCTCCACTGTACACATTTCTATCATCTCTTCATAACGTCTGGCAGAGTTTAAGACCTTCATAATCAGCTGACGCCATCTTAATATTATGTTAAAGAGAAAAGAAACTCATCTACCAGAACTACTTGTATAATTACTCTTGTGTCATCATTAAAATAATCTTCCTATCTACCTCCTCTCTTTCTATAGTCTTCTGTACCTCCCCCGATGAGGCAATACCCTCCTACCTCCCCCCCCCACTCCCCCAAGCCCCTCGTTAGCCATAAGACGGACTCCTACTAACGACCCCCCACTGTCTAGACTATAGCTTCCGCCTGCCTTTTTAACACTATTTTCATTACCATTTCACGACCACCATAAACCATTTTGCCTTCACATTGCACAATGACATAATGTCCCTCACAATTGAATAACAACTCGGGAGGTAATCCAACATCTGCCTTTACTACAGTTGTTCCGTCAGGCCATTTTGACAGTCGTTCGTGTAATTAATCGTTCGGTAGTTAGCGTTGGCGTTGTTTATACTCTTATGGCTAGTTTGGGTTTGACTGTCGTTTTATCATGGCCATCACCGAGTTTGTTTGGTCTTGATCGTTATGATAGAAGTTTATTGGTGTTCAGGATTCGTTCGTATCTCTCGTGTTGTGTGTCCCTACCTCCCCCAACACCACCACCATCAACTTATCTACACTCGCCTAACATTTTTCTACACTCGTCTGGGTTATATCACATTGATTTAACATATCATCTAACATACCCACACTATAGTCACATATATACCCAACTCATATCCACCCACGTTTAATATATCCTCTCATCTTAACCATATCACCCATCTCAACCGTCTACACAATCCTCCTGATCCACCGCCTCAAATATCTACCCAGGTTAGGTTAGCTTAGATGAAGTTAGATTAGGTTGAGTTAAACCCCATAAACTTTAAAACAGTTGAATCTTCAGGTTATATGAAGATAGAATAACAAACAAACAATATAAACATCACTTAAAACAAATAATTAAACAAATACGTCAAATTAATAACAAAATTCTATAATAATTCGAGAAAAAAATATGAATAAATGTTTTTAAAATCCCCATCAAATTTATTTACTAATATTTTCAAAAGTGTCCGGGGATTATAGCAAGTACTGTACACTGACCCAGTGTCAAGAATAGTCGAGAAGACCGGACAACTCACCAACTGCGCTGGCTAACTATCACCCCGAATACGATCACAAATCGGTTAAATCAGGTTCCCAATTACTGCTGGGTAGACAGAGGCAAATGGCGTAAAGGAACTTGCATAGTTTCACCTTCCCCGGGATGAACCAGGTCCGCTTCCTGCGAGGCGAATGCTGACCATTACACCATAGGTCGCCCTTAATGCGCGCGCGCTATCTCTCCCCACGCACGCGCCCTATACAAAAACGGTCACCTTCAGCATTGAGTGAAAACAGAATATTACGTCCCACAATTTTTGCTCAGTCTATATTTTACTTGCTAAGAGCTTAATCAAACATTCTTGTTCCTAGTCAGACCATCACCACAATAGCACTCACACACACACACACACACACACACACACACACACACACACACACACACACACACACACACACACACACACACACACACACACACACACATACACACACACACACACAGGAAAAAATAGACACATTATTAATTCAGAACATTTCCTATTTACGTAACCTGGAAATTAGAGACTACCCCAAAAATAAACAGAGGTAATGATTTAAAATCAGTGATCCTCATTTAATATTTCACGTCAGGTCTATAATACTCAAAGCAACAGATCAAATCCTCTTGCAGGCTCCACATTACTGGCCTTTCCAAACCATGACCAAATTGATTTTTTTTTTTTTATCCTAATTGGCAGTGATGTATTTTCTCTTATCTTGGTATAGTCAAGTACTTATGAGACAAATGATTATATGTCAGGTACAGATGCTTTGTGCGTGTGTGTGTGTGTGTGACATGTGTGTGTTCTTGACCCCAACATTATGCAGCACACCTGTTCTCAAACTTACCTGTGGCTGCATTGAGGTGCCCGATATTTTCACCTCAACTGTCTGTCCTGTGCGTTAGACCAGGTGTTCTTACGCCCCAAATGAATAATCCAGTGAACGTCTTCAATACCACTTTATGTTGTTGGGGTTGTTGCATTTGATACCGGGAAGTGTAATGGAACCATAAACAATTTTCACATGGGACCTGGAGGTAGTTGCAGCCAGTTGTTTATAAATCGATAAATGTAAGTTGTGTCGGGGTGGTTTTGTGTGTGTGTGGTGGTGGAAGGTTGTGGGGTGTTGTGGGGTGGGGTGTTGTGGGCGTGGGGTTGTTGAGAGAGTGTTGTGGGGGTGGGGTGTTGTGGGCGTGGGGAATGTGGGCGTGGGAGTGTTGTGGGCATGGGAGTGTTGTGGGCGTGGGAGTGTTGGGCGTGGGAGTGTTGTGGGGGTGGGAGTGTTGTGCAGAGTGTTGTGGGCATGTTGTGGGCGTGGGGGTGTTGTGGGCGTGGGGTGTTGTGTGTGTATGTGGGAGAGTGTTTGAAAGAGAGTGTAGTAATAATAATAATAATACTATAAACAGGTATACAGTCACAATACATATCTTTCATTACACTTCTCTACGTTACATTATCTTTCTTAAAACAGACTCACTACCCGACTCTCACCACACAACTACCAAACACAACTTCACAATAATGTGTAATGTTACAATTTAAAAATCTCATTACATAGCATGCATTTACACATATCCATAACCTAATATATATTTTCTCATCATATATACATATTAGATTATCTTAATAGTATTCATGTAAAATATTTGTATTTCAATTCTAAGCCTTACACTGAACGATAACAAACGATAACACGAAATGCAGAGCTCAATTTAGAAGGATATCCTAAAAAAAAATCTTGAAACACAGGAAAAAAAACTACAAACATCTACCTAGCAAAACAACAACACAAACAATGAAAATAACAGAAAAATTATAAACAGGACAGAACCAGGAGAGCGCCCCACAGAGAACACTTAATCTCTCTCTCTCTCCACACACAAAGTTAAACTCACCGCACGTACCGAACAAGATCGTCGTGTTTGTGGTATTTTTACAAAAGAGTTTTATCTCAGGTGTATTATAAATTGGTCTAAATTGGTCAGGCTTGTGGGATTTATCTAACAATGTCAGGATTGCGTCAATAATACTACGAATATAATATAGTCACAGGTTTGCGTCAATAATACCACGAGTATAAAAATATGATCACCAGGATTGGTAAATAATACCATTCAAAATATAGATACGGGTTTGCGTCAATAATGCAGGTATAATATAGTCACAAGTTGCGTCAATAATGCCACGAAGATATAATATAGTCACAGGATTATCAATAATGCACGAATATAATATAGTCACGGGTTTGCAAATCAATATACGGTATAATATGAACCACAGGTTTGGCGTCAATAATACCACGGTATAATATAGTCACAGGTTTGCGTCAATGACACTAATATAATATAGTCACATGATTGCGTCAATAATACGAATATAATATGAATACGGGTTTGCGTCAATAATACCGAGTGTAATATGGTCTGGGATTGCGTCAATAATACCACGAATATAATATAGTCACGGGATTGCGTCAATAATACTTACGAAAGAGGTATAATATAGTCACAGGATTGCGTCAATAATACCACAGATATAATATAGTCACAGGTTTGCGTCAATAATACCACGAGTATAATATAGTCACAGGATTGCGTCAATAATACCACGAATATAATATAGTGCAGGGTTTGCGTCAATAATACCACTAATATAATATAGTCACGGTTGGAATGTACAAATATAATATAAATCTTCTCTGTATATACCTGGTACCTACAACACATATGGTATTCTCTCTCTCTCTATATACAGTACCAACTATAGCTGGTATATATCCTTCTATATGTCCTGTGATATAAGGATGCCTGGAACAGTAACCTCTAGGACTCCCGATGACCAGGATGGCCAGGATACTACTACACTGGGGTTCCTTTACTCCCTTAGGATCACATTACAGGATATTAAAACCACACCAACAAATACTAAACCTGCCATTAACATTAATCAAGCATTCCTTTTCAACACACTTTTCTCTATTCCTTCTCCTTTTAATCTTCTTTTTCCCTCCCCTTTTTCCTTTTTCCCTCTTCCTTTTTCTTTTTTCTTTTCCTCTTCCCCTTCTTCCCTCTTCCTTCTTCATTTCCTTACAGGCCTTTCCTCTCCACACCTTCCTTTCTGTACCATCCCTCTCCCATCCAGTCTACTTTCCCATTCCATCTGGCTCCGTCTCCTTTCCCCATTCAACCTTCTTCCACTTCCTTCCATTCCCTTCTCCCTTACTTTTCCTTCATCCCTCTCCCTTCCATCACCTATTCATAACATTCATTCCTCCTGTCCTTTACCCTTCCCATTCCGTCCACCTCCCTTCCTCCCCCCCTTCTCCCCATCTCCTTACCCTTCCTCTCATCCACCTCTTCCCTTACCTGGCCATTCTCTCCTTTACACTTTCCTTCCACCCCCACTACTCCCTTTCCCTTTTTACCTATTAGCTTCATCTCCCTCTTCTTTTGGCCCCTCCTTCCATCCACTGTCCCTTACCAAACCCCACGCACTACGGTGCCTATTCGACCGCCTGCCTCACACGGGTCAGATCAATTCTCCCTTACTGGTGGCTTTTTTTATTTTTCGCTGTGGTTTTTCTGGAGGTCACCTCCAGGGGCTGTTAATTAGTCCAGGTAAAGGTGTTGTCTGTGTGTGAGCGAGGCCTGGCTACTGTATTAGGTTAGGTTTACCAGACAATGTAGTTACGCTGAAGATTAGTTGAATAGTTTTATTCATTCGTTTGGCCCCAGTACAAGTGACCCGGGAGTGAAGTGGTGTAGCTCCTGAGAGATTTATTGGTGACAGACAGACAGACAGACAGAGAGACAGACAAAGACAGACAGACAGCAGACAGACAGACAGACAGACAGGGTAACTAAAGATTGACCAATGAAACAGAAAGGAGAAGGGTGAAAGAAGAAGAGGGAAGAGCAACAAACATGGAGTAGGGAGGAGAGAAAGAGCGAGAACAATACGTAAC
>NW_024719652.1:0-12240 GCF_018991925.1 Homarus americanus
GAATATAACAAAGTCCCCTGATCGAGTATAGCAAAGGCCCATGATCGAGTATAACAAATGCCCCTGGTTCGAGTATAACAAAAGCCCATGATATAGTGTAACAAAGCCCCATAATCGAGAAAAACAAAGTCCCCTGATCGAGTATAACAAAGGCCCCTAATCGAGTCTAACAAAGTCCCCTGATCGAGTATAGCAAAGGCCCTTTATCGAGTATAACAAATGTCCCTCATCGAGAATAACAAAGTCACCTAATCGAATAAAACAAAGCCCCTTGATCGAGTATATCAACGTCCCCTGATCGAGCATAACAAAGACCCCAGGTCGAGTATAACAAAGCCACCTAAGCGAGTATAACAAAGTCCCCTGGTAGTGTATAACAAAGCCCCCTGATCGAATATAACAAAGTCCCCTGATCGTGTATAACAAAGTCCCCTGATCGAGTATAACAAAGGCCCCCGGTTGAGTTTAAGAGAGCCTCCTGATCGAGTATAACAAAGTCCCCTGATCGAGTATAACATATCCCCTGATCGTGTATAACAAAGTTCCCTGGTCGAGTAAAGTAATGTCCCCTGATCGAGTATAACCAAGGCCCCTGTTCAAGTATAACAAAGTCCCCTTATCGAGCATAACAAAGGACCCTGGTCGAGTATAACAAAGCCCTCCTGATCGAATATTACAAAGTCCCCTGATCAAGTATAACAAAGTTCTCTGATCGAGTATAACAAAGCCTCCTGATCGAGTATAACAAAGTCCTCTGATCGAGTATAACAAAGTCCCCTCATCGAGTATAACAAAGGCCATTGATCGAGTATTATACTCGATTAGGGGACTTTGCTATACTCGATCAGGATGCTTTGTTATACTTTACCGGGGGCCTTTGTTATACTCGATTAGGGGCTTTTGTTATACTCGATCAAGGGACTTTGTTATACTCGATCAGGGGGCTTTGATTATATCGACCAGCGGACTTTGATATACTCCATAAGGGTCTTTGTTATACTCCATCAGGGGCCTTTGTTATACTCGACCAGGGGACTTTGTTATACTCGATCAGGGGACTTTGTTATACTTGATCAGGAGACTTTGTAATATTCGATCAGAGGGGCTTTGTTATATCATGACCAGGGGCCTTTGTTATGCTCGATAAGGGACCTTTGGTTATACCGATTAGGGCCTTTTGTTATATCTTCGATCAGGACCTTTGTTACACTCGACCAGGTGACTTTTATACCTGAATAGGGGCTTAGATGATACCCTGATCAGGGACCTTGTTATACTCGATCAGGGACTTTGTTATACTCTCGATGGATTAGACTTTGTTATTCTCGATTAGGGACTTTGGTTATACCAGACCAGGGTCCTTGTTATGCTCTCGACCAGCGGCGTTTTGTTATACTCGATCAGGGACTTCATATATTCGGATATTTAGTGAATTTTGTTATTCTCGATGAGGGGCATTTGTTATACTCGATCAAGGGCCTTTGCTATACTCGATCAGGGGACTTTGATATACTCGATCAGTGGGCTTTGTTATAATCGACCAGGGGCCTTTGTTATGCTCGATCAGGGGACTTTGTTATACCCGATCAGGGCCCTTTGTTATACTATATCAGGGGCTTTTGTTATACTCGAACCAGGGGAATTTGTTATACTCGATCATGAGACCTTGTTATACTCGATCAGGGCCTTTATTATGCTCGACCCGCGGCCTTTGTTATACTCGATCAGGGGACTTTGTTATACTCGATTAGGGGGCTTTGTTATACTCGACCAGGGTGCTTTGTTATGCTCGACCAGTGGCCTTTGTTATAATCGATGAGGGGGCTTTGTTATATTCGATTAGGGGCCTTTGTTATACTCGACCAGTGGCCTTTTTTATGGTCAAACAGGGGACTTTGTTATACTTGATTGGGGACTTTGTAATATTCGATCAGGGGTGCTTTGTTCTACTCGACCAGGGGCCTTTGTTATGCTCGATAAGAGAACTTTGTTATACCTGATGAGGGGCCTTTGTTATTCTCGATCAGGTGAATTTGCTATACTCGATCAGGGGACTTTGTCATACTCGATGAGGGGGCTTTGTTATACTCAACCAGGTGACTTTGTTATACTCGATCAGGTGACTTTGTTATACTCGATCAGGTGAATTTGTTATACTCGATCAGGGGACTTTGTCATACTCGATGAATGGGCTTTGTTATACTCAACCAGGGAACTTTGTTATACTCGATCAGGGGACTTTGTAATATTCGATCAAGGGGGCTTTGTTATACTCGACAAGGGGCCTTTGTTATGCTCGATAAGGGGGACTTTGTTATACTCGATCAGGGGCTTTTGTTATACGCGATCAGGGGACTTTGTTATACTCGACCAGGGGACTTTGTTATACACGATCAGGGGACTTTGTTATACTCGATCAGAGGACTTGGTTATACTCGACGAGGGGCCTTTGTTATACTCGATTAGAGGACTTGGTTATACTCGATCAGGGGACTTTGTTATACACGACCAGGGGACTTTGTTATACTCGATCAGGGAACTTTGTTATACACGATCAGGTGATATGTTATACTCGACCAGGGGATGTGTTATACTCGATCAGGGGACTTTGTTATACTCGATCAGGAGGCTTTGTTGTACTCAAACGGGGCCCTTTGTTATACTCGATCAGGGGCATTTGTTATACTCGATCAAGGGCCTTTGCTATTTTCGATCAGGGGATTTTGTTATACTAGATGAGGGGACTTTGTTATACTCGATGAGGAGCCTTTATTATATTCGACCAGGGGACTTTGTTATACTCGATTTGGGGGATTTTGTTATACACGATGAGAGGGCTTTGATATACCCGATTAGGGGGCTTTGTTATATTCGATTAGGGGACATTGTTATACTCGAAGAGGGGCATTTGTTATACTCGATCAAGGGCCTTTGCTATACTCGATCAGGGGATTTGTTATACTAGATCAGGGGACTTTGTTATACTCGATTAGGTGACTTTGTTATACTCGATGAGGGTACTTTGTTTTACTCGATCAGGGGACTTTTTTATATTCGATCAGGAGAATTTATTATACTCGATCAAGGGCCTTTGTTATACTCGATCAGGGGACTTTGTTATACTCGATCAGAGGACTTTGTTATACTTGATCAGGGGACTTTGTTATACTCGATGAGGGGTCTTTGTTATACTCGATCAGGGGACATTACAATACTCGACCAGGGAACTTTGTTATACACACTCAGGGGATATGCTATTCTCGATCAAGGGATGTGTTATACTCAACCGGGGGCGTTTGATATACTCGATCTTGGGCCTTTGTTATACTCGACCAGGGACCTTTGTTATGCTCGATCAGAGGACTTTGTTATACTTGATCGGGGGACTTTGTTTTACTTGATGAGGGGGCTTTGTTATACTCGATGAGGGGACTTTGTTATACTCGATCAGGGGACTTTGTTTTACTCAATCTGGGGACTTTTTTATATTCGATTAGGGGACCTTGTTATACTTGATGAGGGGGCTTTGTTATACTCGATCAGAGGACTTTATTATACTCGATCAAGGGCATTTGTTATACTCGATCATGGGCCTTTGTTATACTCGACCAGGGAACTTTGTTATACTCGATCAGGGGACTTTGTTATACTCGAAAAGGGGACTTTGTTATTCTCGATAAGGGGACTTTCTTATATTCGATTAGGAGCGTTTGTTATACTCGATCAAGGGCCTTTGTTATAATCGATCAGGGGCCTTTGTTATACTCGATTAGAGGACTTTGTTATACACGATCAGGGGATATGTTATACTCCATCAGGGGATGTGTTATACTCGATCAGGGGACGTTGTTATACTCGATGAGGAGGCTTTGTGATACTCAACCGGGAGCCTTTGTTATACTAGACCAGGGGACTTTGTTATACTCGATCAGAGGACTTTGTTATACTCGATTAGGGGACTTTGATATACTCGACCAGGGGACTTTGTTATACTTGATGAGGGGGCTTTGTTATATTCGATCATGCGACATTACTATACTCGACCAGGGAACTTTGTTATACACGATCAGGGGACATGTTATACTCGATCAGAGGATGTGTTATACTCAACAGGGGGCCTTTGTTATACTCGATCATGGGACTTTGTTATACTCGATCAGGTGACTTTGTTATACTCAACCATAGCACTTTGTTATACTCGATTAGGGGACTTTGTTATACTCGATCAGCGGCCTTTGTTATATCGTTTAGGGGCCTTTGTTATACTATATAAGGGGCTTTTGTTAAACTCGAACCAGGAGAATTTGTTATACTCGAACCAGGAGAATTTGTTATACTCGATCGTGAGACTTTGTTATACTCGATCAGGGCCTTTATTATACTCGATGATGGGTCTTTGTTATACTCGATCAGGGGACATTACTATACTCGACCAGGGAACTTTGATATACACGATCAGGGGATATGTTAATCTCGATCAGGGGATGTGTTATACTTAACCGGGGGCGTTTGTTATACTCGATCATGGGCCTTTGTTATACTCGACCAGGGGCCTTTGTTATGCTCGATCAGAGGACTTTGTTATACTCGATCGGGGGACTTTGTTTTACTCGATGAGGGGGCTTTGTTATACTCGATCATGGGACTTTGTTATACTCGATCAGGGGACTTTGTTTTACTCAATCTGGGGAATTTTTTTTCGATCAGGGGACTTTGTTATACTTGATGAGGGGGCTTTGTTATACTCGATCAGAGGACTTTATTATACTCGAACAAGGGCATTTGTTATACTCGATCATGGGCCTTTGTTATACTCGAACAGCGGGCTTTGTTATACTCGACCAGGGGACTTTGTTATACTCGAAAAGGGGACTTTGTTATTCTCGATAAGGGGACTTTGTTATATTCGATTAGGGAAGTTTGTTATACTTGATCAAGGGCATTTGTTATACTCAATCACGGGCCTTTGTTATACTCGATCAGGGGACTTTGTTATACTCGATGAGAGGACTTTGTTATACTCGATTAGGGGACTTTGTTATACTCGACCAGGGGACTTTCTTATACTCGATCAGGGGGCTTTGTTATACTCGATCAGGGGACATTACTATACTCGATTAGGGGCCTTTGTTTTACTCGATCAGGGTACTTTTTATGCTCGATCAGGGGCCTTTGTTATACTATATCAGGGGCTTTTGATATACTCGAACCAGGGGAATTTGTTATACTCGATCATGAGACTTTGTTATACTCGATCAGGGCCTTTATTATACTCGACTAGGGGGTTTGATATACTCGATCAGGGGACATTGTTATACTCGATTAGGGGCCTTTGTTATACTCGACCAGGGTGCTTTGTTATGCTTTACCAGTGGCCTTTGTTAAACCCGATCTGGGGGCTTTGTTATATTCGATTAGGGGACTTTGTTATACTCGACCAGGGGCCTTTGTTATGGTCAACCAGGGCACTTTGTTATACTCGATGAGGGGACTTTGTTATACTCGATCAGGGGATTTGTTATCCTCGACCAGGGGACTTTGTTATACTCGATCAGGGGACTTTATTATACTTTATCACGGGACTTCGTAATATTCGATTAGGGGGGCTTTGTTATACTCGACCAGGGCCTTTGTTATGCTCGATAAGGAGACTTTGTTATACTCGATGAGGGGCCTTTGTTATTCTCGATCAAGGGACATTACTATACTCGACCAGGGAACTTTGTTATACACGATCAGGGGATATGTTATACTCGATCAGGGGATGTGTTATACTCGATCAGGGGACTTTGTTATACTCAGCAAGGAGGCTTTGTTATACTCAACCGGGGCTTTTGTTATACTCGATCAGGGGAATTTGTTATACTCGATCAGGGGACTTTGTTATACTCGATCAGGGGGCTTTGTTTTACTCAACCAGGGGACTTTGTTATACTCGATCAGGTGGTTTTGTTATACTCGACGAGGGGTCTTTGCTATGCTCGATCAGCGGACTTTGTTATACACGATCAGGGGCCTTTGCTATACTCGATCAAAGGCCTTTGTTATACTCGATCAGGGGCCTTTGTTATACTCGATCAGGGGGCTTTGTTTACTCGATTAGGAGACTTTGTTATACTTGATCAGGGGACTTTGTATCATTCGATCAGGGGGGCTTTGTTATGCTCGACCAGGGGCCTTTGTTATGCTCGATAAGGGACTTTGTTATATTCCATCAGAGGTTCTGTTATTCTCGATCAGGGGCCTTGGTTATACTCGATCAGGTGGTTTTCTTATACTCGACGAGGGGTCTTTGTTATGCTCGATTAGGGGACATTTGTTATACTCGATCAGGGGCCTTTGTTATGCTCGATAAGGGGACTTTGTTATAGTCGATCAAGGGCCTTCGTCATAATCGATCAGGGGACTTTGTTAGACTCGATGAGGGGCCTTTGTTATACTCGATGAGGGGCCTTTGTTATACTCAATTGAGGACTTTGTTATATTCGATCAGGGGGCTTTCTTATATTCGATCAGGGACCTTTGTTATACTCGACCAGGGGCCTTTGTTTTCCTCGATGAGGGGGCTTTGTTATACTCGATCAGGGGACTTTGTTATGCTCGAGCAGTGGCCTTTGTTATACTCGATCAGGGGGCTTTGGTTTATTCGATCAGGGGACTTTGTTTTACTCGATTAGGTGTATTTGTTATACAGGATCAAGGGCATTTGCTATACTCGATCAGGGGATTTTGTTATAATAGATCAGGGGATTTTGTTATACTCGATCCCGGCCTTTATTATACTCGATGAGGGGGCTTTGTTACACTCGACCAGGGTCCTTTGCTATGCTCGACCAGTGGCCTTTGTTGTACTCGATCAGGGGGCTTTGTTATATTCGATTAGGGGATTTTGTTATACTCGACCAGGGAAGTTTGTTATACTCGATCAGGGGACTTTGTTATACTCGAAAAGGGGATATCTTATACTAAATCTGGGGATGTGTTATACTCGATCAGGGGACGTTGTTATAGTCGATGAGGAGGCTTTGTTATACTCAACCGGGGGCCTTAGTTATACTCGATCAAGGGCCTTTGCTATACTCGATTAGGGGCCTTTATTATACTCGATCAAGGACCTTTGTTATACTCGATCAGGGGACTTTGTTATCCTCGATGAGAGGACTTTGTTATACTCGATCAGGGGACTTTCTTAAACTCGACCAGGAGACTTTGTTATACTCGATCAGGGGACATTACAATACTCGACCAGGAAACTTTGTTATACACAATCAGGGGATATGTTATACTCGACCATGGGACTTTGTTATACGAGATCAGGGGACTTTGTTGTACTCGATCATGGGCCTTTGTTATACTCGACCAGGGGACTTTGTTATAGTCGATTAGGGGACTTTGTTATACTCGATGTCGGGGTTTTGATAGGCCCCTGATCGAGTATAAAAAAGGCCCCCGGTTGAGTATAACAAAGCCTCCTCATCGAGTATAAGAACGTCCCCTGATCGAGTATAACACATCCCCTGATTGAGTATAACATATCCTCTGATCGTGTATTACAAAGTACTCTAATCGAATATAACAAAGTCCCCTGATCGAGTATAACAAAGGCCCTTGATCGAGTATAACAAAGTCCCATGATCAGCTATAGCTCAAGTCCTTTATCGAAATATAGCAAAACTGATCAGTATATAACACCATTGTGTGCAACAAGCCTCCTGATCAGTATAACAAGAGTTTAAGTGATCGAGAAATAAAGGCAGTTGAGTATAAGATATAAAGTCAGTATAACCAAATGGCCTGATCGAGTATAACCAAAGGCTGATCGAGGTATAATAGGCCCATGATCGAGACGTGTAAAGTTCTGATCGAGGGATATGAGATCGAGGTGATCGAGTAAAACAATGTCCCCTGGTCGAGTATAACAAAGTCCCCTGATCGAGTATAACAAAGCCCCTGATCGAGGAAAACAAAGACCCCCGATCGAGTACAACAAATTCCTCTTATCGAGCATAACAAAGGCCCATGGTCGAGTATACCAAAGCCCTCTGATCGAGTATAACAAAGTACCTTAATCTAGTATAACAAAATCCCGTGATCGAGTATAGCAAAGGCCCTTGATTGAGTATAACAAATGCCCCTCATCGAGTACAACAAAGTCCCCTAATCGAATATAACAAAGCCCCCCTGATCGAGTATAACAAAGGCCACTGGTAGAGCATAAGAAAGGACCCTGGTCGAGTATTACAAAGTCCCCTGATCGAGTATAACAAAGCCTACTCATCAGGTATAACAAAGTCCCCTGATCGAGTATAACAAAGTCCCCTAATCGAGTATAACAAAGTCCCCTGGTCGAGTATAACAGAGGCCCATGATCGAGTATAACAAAGTCCCCTGATCTCGTATAACAAAGTTCCATGGTCGAGTATAACATATCCCCTGATCGTGTATAACAAAGTTTCCTGGTCGAGTATTGTAATGTCCCCTGATCGAGTATAAGAAAGCCTCCTGATCGAGTATAACAAATTCCCCTGGTCGAGTTTAAGAAAGTCCCCTGATCGAGTATAACAAAGTTCCCTGATCGAGTATAACAAAGGTCATTGATCGAGTATAATAAAGGCCCCTAATCGAGTATAACAAAGTCCTTTGATCGAATATAAAAAAGTCCCATGATCGAGTAAAACAAAGTCCCCTGGTCGAGTATATCAAAGTCCTCAGATCGAGTATAACAAAGCCCATTGATCGAGTAAAACAAAGTCCCGTGATCGAGTATAGCAAAGGCCCTTGATCGAGTGTAACTAAGGCCCCCGGTTGAGTATAACAAAGCCTCCTCATCGACTATAACAACGTCCCCTGATCGAGTATAACACATCCCCTGATTGATTATAACATATCCCCTGATCGAGTATAACAAAGGTCCCTCATCGAATATAAGAAAGCCCCCTGATCGAATATAACAAAGTCCTTGATCTAGTATAACAAAGGCCCTTGATCGAGTATAATAAAGTCCCCTAATCGAGTATAACAAAGTCCCCTTATCGAGAATAACAAAGTCCCCTGATCGAGTATAACAAAGTTCCCTGGTCGAGTATAACAAAATCCCCTAATCGAATATAACAAAGCCCCCTGATCGAGTACAACAAAGGCCATTGGTCGAGCATAACAAAGGACCCTGATCGAGTATCTTTCCTAACGGCTACTTGCACTTCCCCAGTAATCAAGGGACATTGGAGGTGCACTTTAGCTAAGGGATAGGAAGAATGGGATGAGAGATCTGAAATTAAAACACTCTCATTAGTAAATGCGGTAGATATATCAGGAATGACATTAAACAGGAGGATAGATTATGCTGCGCCCGTATCACGTAGTATACGAATAGGGAAGGAACGAGACCCCTCTATGATTGAAAATTTTCCCTCATAGGAGAATGAAGAGAAGAGATCCTGATGGGGCCTTTCCACATTGGTGGTTGCTATTGGTTTGAATTTGGGATCCAGGGAACTACTTTTAGAAGTTCGATACTTTGGGTGTTTACAAGACTGGATCGTATGGCCTGGTTTTTTACAGTAAGAACAATAAAACTTGGTTGCATCAGGGGGGGGGGGTAGGTGTGGGACCTTTCGACCTACCACTCACATCCCCAAGGTTATCATCAGAGGAGGACCTAACATGCCGGAAAGTACCACGTTCCCTACTGCCCAGTGACTCCACCAGCAAGGCGTATGCATCAGCCAGCTCAGCCGCACGCCCTAAATTAACCTCTCCACGCTCCTCCACATGCTTCAAGATGTGAAATGGTATCTTGCTCTTCCACTCCTCCAGGACTACCAAGTTTAAGAAATCCTGAAATGTGGAGGTCTCTGTAGCCTCTAACCACTTCTTGAAAAACCTAAGCTTTTCTTGAGCAAACTCAACAAAGGTGTGTGAAAATGTTTTGGTGAGTTTACGAAACTTCTGCCGGTATCTATCTCGCGTGATAGCATAAGAGGTGAGGATATTCTTTTTTACGTTATCATAGTCATCAGTCTGGTCTAAACAGTTATAAACTCTACGAGCCTTACCACATAATTCAGGAACTAACACCGACACCCACTGGTCCTTAGGCCACTCATTCTTCCCGGCTATTTTCTCAAAAGTCCTAAATGACCCGTCCATATCGGATTCATCAAACTCGGGAACAAGGGAAGAAGCGTCCTTTATTATACCCTACCAGGGGATTTTGTTATACTCGATTAGGGGACTTTGTTATACTCGATGAGGGAGGTTTGATATACTTGATCAGAAGACTTTGTTATACTCGATCAGGGGACTTTGTTATGCTCGAGCAGTGGCCTTTGTTATACTCGATCAGGGGGCTTTGGTTTATTCGATTAGGGGACTTTGTTTTACTCGATGAGGGGTATTTGTTATACAGGATCAAGGGCATTTGCTACACTCGATCAGGGGATTTTGTTATACTAGATCAGGGTGATTTTGTTATACTCGATCACGGCCTTTATTATACTCGATGAGGGGGCTTTGTTACACTCGACCAGGGTCCTTTGTTATGCTCGACCAGTGGCCTTTGTTGTACTCGATCAGGGGGCTTTGTTATATTCGATTTGGGGATTTCGCTATACTCGACCAGGGAACTTTGTTATACTCGATCAGGGGACTTTGTTATACTCGAAAAGGGGACTCTGTTATTCTCGATAAGGGGACTTTGTTATACTCGATTAGGTGACTTTGTTATACTCGATCAAGGGCCTTTGTTATACTCGATCAAGGACTTTGTTATATTCGATCAGGGGGCTTTCTTATATTCGATGAGGGACCTTTATTATACTCGACCAGGGGCCTTTGTTTTCCTCGATCAGGGGGCTTTGTTATTCTCGCTGAGGGGATATGTTATACTCAATCAGGGGATGTGTTATACTCGATCAGGGGACGTTGTTATAGTCGATGAGGAGGCTTTGTTATACTCAACCGGGGGCCTTAGTTATACTCGATCAAGGGCCTTTGCTATACTCGATCACGGGACTTTGTTTTACTCGATCAATGGGCTTTGTTATACTAGATCTGAGGACTTTGTTATACTCGACCAGTGTAAGGGCAGAAACGATCCTCCGGCTAGTTACCGCTGCTAACTCGCTCGTTTGCTGGTGCATACGACACTTGGGGTGGTTGGACGGAGGTGATAACGGCAGCAACCCTCTCCGCCGCGGGCAGATTCAACCGAGCCGCCATACCGTCAGTATCTAGCTACCCTGCTGTCCGTCAAATTCTGGCTGTGATCTCATCATAGGTCCTGGACTCGTGGGCTGTGTTCCCAGACCTTCACCTATCAACTGCCAACTCTCTGGTCATCTACCACTACCGCATACCACGACCATCAGTTCATCACCTTCCGTCGGTGCCCCGGTGTTCTCCTGCCTTTTCAAGACGTTGCTGAGTGTGGAGTGAATGGACGCTTCCCTGCCCTGAGTGTGCATCACCGCGTTCCAGAACCTTCCCCCAGGGCCACTGCCGTAGGAAATATTTGTTCATTGTTTGATTCCATTAGTTGCTGACTCCCCTTTATTGTTCGATTCTATCAATTGTTGACTCCATTTAATTGTTTGATTCCATTAATTGCTGACTCCCCTTTATTGTTCGATTCTATTATTTGTTTGATTCCTTTAATTGTTGCTTCCATTAATTGTTTGACTCCCGTAATTATTTGATGTTTGTTGAGTGGTGTCAGAGTTTTGTTATATTTTTATAGTAAAGAGATGCCAATCTCTAACGGTTGTTTGTTATTCCTCGGAAAACCATGGTCCTTGACTTTCCTTTATTAAGATCCTGATTAGCCTGGTAAGGGATTTCTATCCCTAAGTCCTAGGCCTTTACAACCAGGGGACTTTGTTTTACTCGATCAGGGTACTTTTTTATATTCGATCAAAGGACTTTGTTATACTCGATTAGGGGCCTTTATTATACTCGATCAAGGACCTTTGTTATACGCGATCAGGGGACTTTGTTATCCTCGATGAGAGGACTTTCTTATACTCAACCGGGGGGCCTGTGTTATACTCGATCAGGTGCCTTTATTATACTCGATCAAGGGCCTTTGCTATACTCGATCAGGGGACTTTTTTATACACGATCAGAGGACTTTGTTATACTCGATCAGGGGCCTTTGTTATACTCGATCAGGGGACTTTGTTATATTCGATAAGGGGACTTTGTTATACTCGATCATGGGACTTTGTATACTCGATCAGAGGA
>NW_024719653.1:0-8409 GCF_018991925.1 Homarus americanus
GTATAACAAAGTCCCCTGATCGAGTTTAATAAAAGCCCCTGATCGAGTATAACAAAGTCCCCTGATCGAGTATAACAAAGGACCCTGATCGAGTTTAACAAATGCCCTTGATCGTGTATAACAAAGTCCCCTGGTCGAGTATAACAAACTCCCCTGGTCGAGTATAACAAAGTCCCCTGATCGAGTATAACAAAGTCCCCTATTCGAGTATAACAAAGTCCCTTGAACGATTATAAGAAAGGCCCCCTATCAAGTATAACAAAGCCCCCCTGGTCGTGTATAACAAAGCCCCCTCATCGAGTATAACAAAGTCCCCAGATCAAGTATAACAAAGTCCCCTGAACAAGTATAACAAAGTCCCCTGATCGAGTATAACAAAGTCCCCAAATCGAGTATAACAAAGGCCCCTGATCGAGTATAACAAAGGCCCCTGATCGAGTATAACCGAGTCCCCTGATCAGGCAAGCCACCTGATCCAGAGTAAAACAAGACCCTGGTCGAGTATAACAAGTCCTGGTAGGGGTATAACAAGCTCCTGGTGCGGTATAACCAAGTCCCTCATCGAGTATAACAAATTCCCTGATCGGAAGTAGAACAAGTCCCTCATCGAGTATAACAAGGCCCTCATCGCAGGTATAACAAAGATCCGAGTCGAGAATAACAAAATTCCTCATCGGAATATAACAAAAGTCCCCTGATCAGTATAACTGATCCGTGATCGAGGTATAACAAGTCCCCTGATGAGTATAACAAAGTCCCCTGATCGAGTATAACAAAGGCCCTGATCGAGTTTAACTAAGGCCCCTCATCGAGTATAACAGTCGAGTATAACAAAGGCCCCTGATCGAATATAACAAAGGCGCCTGAACGAGTATAACAAAGGCCCCTCATTGAGTATAACAACGTTTCCTGATCGAGTATATCAAAGTCCCCTGATCGGGTATAACAAAGTCCCCCTGATCGAGAATATCATAGTCCCCTGATCGAGTATAACAAAGCGCCCTGATCAAGTATAACAAAGGCCCCTGATCGAGAATAACAAAGTCCCCTGGTCGAGTATAACAAAGTCTCGTGATCGAGTATAACAAAGGCCCCTGATCGAATATAACAAAGTCCCATGATCGGAAATAACAAAGTCCCCTCATCTAATATAATAAAGTCCCCTAATCGAGTATAACAAATTCCCCTGATCGAGTATAACAAAGTCCCCTGATCGAGAATAACAAACTCCCCTGGTCCAGTATAACAAAGTTTCCTGATCGAGTATAACAAAGTTTCCTGATCGAGTATAACAAAGTCCCCTATTCGAGTATAACAAAGTCGCCTGAACGATTATAACAAAGTCCCCTATTCGAGTATAAGAAAGTCCCCTGATCGAGTATAACAAAGAACCCTGATCGAGTATAACAAAGGCACCTGATCGAGTATAACAAAGTCCCCTGATCGAGTATAACAAAGCCCCCTGATCGAGTAAAACAAAGTCCCCTGATCGAGTTTAACAAAGTCCTCTCACCGAGTATAACAAAGTTCCCTGATCGAGTATAACAAAGTCCCCTCATAGAGTATAACAAAGTCCACTGATCGAGAATAACAAAGTCCCCTGATCGGGTATAACAAAGGCCCCTGATCGAGTATAACAAAGGCCCCTCATCGAGTATAACAAAGTCCCGTGATCGAGTATAACAAATTCCCGTCATCGAATATAACAAAGGCCCCTCATCGAGTATAACAAAGTCCCATGATCGAGAATAACAAAGTCCCCTCATCGAATCTAACAAAGGCCCCGGATCAAGTATAACAAAGCCCCCTGATCGTGTATAACAAAGCCCCCTTATCGAGCATAACAAAGGCCCCTAATCGAGTTTAACAATGGCCCCTCATCGAGTATAACAAAGTCCCCTGGTCGAGTATAACAAAGGCCCCTGACCGAATATAACAAAGGCGCCTGAACGAGTATAACAAAGGCCCCTCATCAAGTATAACAAAGTTCCCCTGATCGAGAACCGCTTAGATCCCCTGATCCCGAGGTATAACAAAACCCCTGGTCGAGTATAACAAAGTCCCCTCATCGGGTATAACAAAGTCCCCTGATCGAGTATATCAAAGCCCCCTCATCGAGTATAACAAAGTCCCCTGATCGAGTATAACAAAGTCACCTGATCGAGTATATCAAAGCCCCCTCGTCGTGTATAACAAGGTCCCCAAATCGAGTATAACAAAGTTCCCTGGTCGAGTATAACAAAGTCCCCTGATCGAGTACAACAAAGTCTCCTCATCGGGTATAACAAAGGCCCCTGATCGAGTATAACAAAGTCCCCTGATCGAGTATAACAAATTCGCCTAAACGATTATAACAAAGTCCCCTATTCGAGTATAACAAAGTCCCCTGATCGAGTATAAAAATGGCCCCTAATCGAGTATTACAAAGTCCCCTCATCGAGTATAACAAAGTCCCCTGATCGAGTATAAGAAAGCCGCCTCATCGAGTATAACAAAATCCCCTGATCGAGGATAACAAAATCCTTGATCGAGTATAACAAAGTCCCCTGATCGAGCATAACAAAGTCTCCTGATCGAGTATAACAAAAGTACCCTCATCGAGTATAACAAAGATCCTCTGATCGGTATAAACCCCTCATCGAGTATAACAATGTCCCTGATCGGTATATAAGAAAGTCCTTGATCCGAGTATAACAAGAAGAATCCCCTCATCGAGTATAACAAAGTCTCTGATCGATTATAACAAAAGTACCTGATCGGAGTATAACAAAGGCCTCTGATCGAGTATAACAAAAGTCCCTGATCGAGTATAACAAAAGTCCCTGAACGATTATAAGAAAGGCCCTGATCGAGTATAACAAAGTTCCCTGATCGGGTTAACAAAGGCCCTGATCGAGTATAACAAAGTCGCCAGTCAGAGTATAACAAAGGACCCTGATCGGAGTTTAACAAGGCCATGATCGGGTATAACAAGTCCCCTGGTTGAGTATAACAAGAAACTCCTGGTCGGAGTATAACAAAGTCCCTGATCGAGTATAACAAAAGTCCCCTAATTGAGTATAACAAAGTCCTTGAACGATTATAACAAAGGCCCCTGTTCAAGTATAACAAAGCCCCCTGATCGTGTATAACAAAGCCCCATCATCGAGTATAACAAAGTTCCCTAATCAAGTATAACAAAGTCCCCTGAACGAGTATAACAAAGTCCCCTGATCGAGTATAACAAAGTCCCCTCCCCGAGTATAACAAAGTTCCCTGATCGCGTATAACAAAGCCCCCTGATAGAGTATAACAATGTCCCCTGATCAGGTATAGCAAAGTCCCCTGATCGGGTATAACAAAGGCCCCTGATCGGGTATAACAAAGAATCCCCCTCGCCGAGTATTACAGGGGTCCTCCTCATAGGTATATTCTAAGAATCCCCTAATCAGGTATAAGCAAGTCCCTGATCGAGTATAACAAAAGTCTCTGAGCAGGGAAAACAAAAGCCCCTGATCGAGTATAACAAAAGGTCCCTGATCGAGTAAAACAAAAGCCCTGATCGAGTATAACAAAGTCCCTGATGAGTATAACAAATTCCCTGATTGTAACAAGAACTGATCGAGAGTTTAACAAGGCCCTGATCGGTATAACAAAGTCTCTGGTCGAGTATAACAAGGCCCTTGATCAGCGAATATAACAAAAGGCGACTGAACGAGTTTAACAAAGGCCCCTGATCGAGTATAACAAAGTTCCCTGATCGAGTATAACAAAGCCCCCTGATCGAGTATATCAAAGTCCCCCTCATCGAGAATAACAAAGTCCCCTGATCGAGTATAACAAAGCCCCCTCATCAAGTATAACAAAGGCCCCTGATCGAGTACAACAAAGACCCCTGGTCGAGTTTAACAAACGCCCCTGATCGAGTATAACAAAGTCCCCAGGTCGAGTATAACAAAGGCCACTGATCGAATATAACAAGGCGCCTGAACGAGTATATTAAAGGCCTCTGATCGAGTATAACAAAGTTCCCTGATCGAGTATAACAAAACCCCCCCTGATCGAGTAAAACAAAGGCCCCTGATCGAGTATAACAAACTCCCCAGATCGAGTATAACAAAGTCTCCTCATCCAGCCCAACAAGATCCAATAATCAGGAAAAACAAGTCCCTGATCGAGTATAACAAAGCCCCCTGATCCAAGTATAACAAAGGCCCCTGATCAGATATAACAAAGACCCTGGCCGAGTAGCAAAAGTTCCTGATCGAGAGTATAACAAGGCCCTGATCGTGTATAACGAGGCCCTGATCCAGGTATAACAAAGGCCCCTAATCGAGTATAACAAAGCCCCCTGATCGAGTAAAACAAAGTCCCCTGATCGAGAATAAATAACTCCCCTGATCGAGTATAACAAAGTCTCCTCATCGAGTTTAACAAAGTCCTCTAATCGAGAATAATAAAGGCCTTTGATCGAGTTTAACAAAGGCCCCTGTTCGAGTATAACAAAGGCCTCTAAAAGAGTATAACAAAGGCCACTGATCGAGTATAATGAAGTCCCCTGATCGAGTATTACAGAGTCAACTGATCGAGTATTACAGAGTCCCCTCAACGAGTATAACAAAGGCCCCTCATCGAGTATAACAAAGTCCCATGATCCAGTATAACAAAGTCCCCTTATCGAATATAACAAAGTCCCCTGATCGAGTATAACAAAGGCCCCTCATCGAGTATAACAAAGTCCCCTGATCGAGTATTACAGAGTTCCCTGATCGAGTATAACAAAGTCCACTGATCGAGTATAACAAAGTCCCCTGATCGGGTATAACAAAGGCCCCTGATTGAGTATAACAAAGGCCCCTCATCGAGTATAACAAAGTCCCATGATCGAGTATAACAAAGTCCCCTGATCGAGTATAAGAAAGTCCCCTGATCGAGTATAACAAGGGCCCCTGATCGAGTTTAACAAAGTCCCTTGGTCGAGTATAAAAAACTCCCTTGATCGAGTATAACAAAGTCTCCTGATCGAGTATACCAAAGTCCCCTGAACGATTATAACAAAGGCCCCTGATCAAGTATAACAAAGTTCCCTGATCGAGTATAACAAAGTCCCTTGGTCGAGTATAACAATGGCCCCTCATCGAATATAACAAAGGCCCCTCATCGAGTATAACAAAGTCCCCCTGATCGAGAATAACACAGTCCCCTGATCGAGTATAACAAACCCCCTTGATCAAGTATAACAAAGGCCCCTGATCGAGTATAACAAAGTCCTAATTAGAAATTATAAAAAGTCCTGATCGAGTATAACGAGTCCCCTATTCAGTATAACAAAGTCCCTGATCGAGTATAACAAAGGCCCTTATCAGCGAATATAACAAGGCTCTGATCGGGTATAACAAAGTCCCAGTTAAAGGTATATGGCCCCTCATCGGAATATAGCAAAAGGCCCTCATCAGGTATAGCAGAATCCCGCGTCCGAAATAACAAAGAGTCCCTCATGAATATAACAAGAGTCCCTGATCAAGTATAAAATTTCCTGATCAGAGTATAACCAAAGTCCCTGATCGAGTATAACAAGCTCCTGGTCAGGTATAACAAAGTCCCCTGATCGAGTATAACAAGTCCCTGATCGAGTATAACAAAAGTCGCCTGAACGGAGTATAACAAAGTCCCCTATTCCAGTATAACAAAGTCCCCTGATCGAGTATAACAAAGGCCCCTGATCGAATATAACAAAGGCCCCTGATCGAGTATAACAAAGTCCCCTGATCGAGTATAAAAAAGCCCCCTGATCAAGTAAAACAATGTCCCCTGATCGAGTATATCAAAGTCCCCTCACCGAGTATAACAAAGTTCTTTGATCGAGTATAACAAAGCCCCCTCATAGAGTATAACAAAGTCCACTGATCGAGTATAACAAAGTCCCCTATTCCAGTATAATAAAGTTCCCTGATGGAGTATATCAAAGGCCCCTAATCGAGTATAACAAAGTCCCCTCATCGATTATAACAAATTCCCCTGATCGAGTAGAACAGAGGCCCCTCATCGAGTATAACAAAGTCCCCTGGTCGAGTATAACAATCTCCCCTGGTCGAGTATAACAAAGTCCCCTGATCGAGTATAACAAAGTCCCCTGATCGAGTATAACAAAGTTCCCTGAACGATTATAACAAAGGCCCCTTATCAAGTATAACAAAGCCCCCTGATCAAGTATAACAAAGCCCTCTCATTGAGTATAACAAAGTCCCCTGATCAAGTATAACAAAGTCCCCTGAACGAGTAGAACAAAGTTGCCTCATCGAGTTTAACAAAGGCCCCTCATCGAGAATAACAAAGGCCTTTGATCGAGTTTAACAAAGGCCCCTGTTCCAGTATAACAATGTCACTCTGATCGAGTATAACAAAAGTCCACTGAATTGAGTATAACAAAGCCCCCTCATCCCAGGTATAACAAGGCCCTGATCTGGTATAACAAAGGGTCCTGAACAGGTATAACAAAGCCCCCTAATCAGGTATAACAAAGTCCCCTTATCGAGAATAACAAAGTCCCCTATTCGAGTATAACAAAGCCCCCCTGATCGAAGTATAAGGCCCCTGATCGAGTATAACAAAGTTCCTGATCGAGTATAAGAAAGCACCCTGATCGAGTTTAACAAAGTCCCCTGATAGAGTATAACAAAATCCCTTGATCGAGTATAACAAAGGCCTCTCATCGAGTTTAACAAAGGCCCTCATCGAGTATAACAAAGTCCCCTGATCGATTATAACAAAGGCCCCTGATCGAGTATAACAAAGGCCCCTCATCGAGTAAAACAAAGTCCCTTGATCGAGTAAAACAAAGTCCGCTGATCGAGTATAACAAAGTCCCCTGATCGAGAAACAACAAAGTCCCTGGTCGAGTATAACAAACTCCCTGGTCACGAGTATAACAAGTCCCCTCATCGAGTATAACAAATTCCCCTGATCGAGTGAACAAAGTCCCCTCATCTAGTATAACAAAGGCCCCTCATCGAGTATAACAAAGTCCATGATCGAGAATAACAAAGTCCCCTCATCGAATATAACAAAGTCCCCTGATCGAGTATAACAAAGTCCCGTGATCGAGTATAACAAAGTCCCCTGATCGAGTATAACAAAGTCCCCTGAACGATTATAACAAAGGCCCCTGATCGAATATAACAAAGTTACCTGATCGAGTAAAACAAAACCCCCTGATCGAATATAACAAACTCCTCTGATCGAGTATAACAAAGTCCCCTGATCGAGTATAACAAAGGCCCCTGATCGAGTTTAACTAAGGCCCCTCATCGAGTATAACAAAGTTCCCTGGTCGAGTATAACAAAGGCCCCTCATCGAATATAACAAAGGCGTCTGAACGAGTATAACAAAGGCCCCTGATTGAGTATAACAAAGTTTCCTGATCGAGTATATCAAAGTCCCCTGATCGGGTATAACAAAGTCCCCCTGATCGAGAATATCACAGTCCCCTGATCGAGTATAACAAAGCCCCCTGATCAAGTATAACAAAGGCCCCTGATCGCGAATAACAAAGTCCCCTGGTCGAGTATAACAAAGTCCCGTGATCCAGTATAACAAAGGCCCCTCATCGAATATAACAAAGTCCCATGATCGGGAATAACAAAGTCCCCTCATCTAATATAATAAAGTCCCCTGATCGAGTATAACAAATTCCCCTGATCGAGTATAACAAAGTCCCCTGATCGAGAATAACAAACTCCCCTGGTCCAGTATAACAAAGTTTCCTGATCGAGTATAACAAAGTTTCCTGATCGAGTATAACAAAGTCCCCTAATCGAGTATAACAAAAGTCACCTGAACGATTATAACAAAAGTCCCTATTCGGGTATAACAAAGTCCCTGATCCAGGTATAACAAAAAGGCTGGCCCTGATCGAGTATAAACAAGGCCCCTCATCGAGTATAACAAAAGTCCCGTGATCGAGTATATGATCCGTCATCAGATATAGCAAAGTCCCTGATCGAGTATAACAAAGCCCCCCTGATCCCGGGTAAAACAAAGTCCCTGATCGAGTATAACAAGTCCCTCACCGAGAGTATAACAAAGTTCCTGATCGAGGTACTAACAAAGTCCCCTGATCGGGTATAACAAAGCCCCCTGATCGAGTAAAACAAAGTCCCCTGATCGAGTATAACAAAGTCCCCTCACCGAGTATAACAAAGTTCCCTGATCGAGTATAACAAAGCCCCCTCATAGAGTATAACAAAGTCCACTGATCGAGAATAACAAAGTCCCCTGATCGGGTATAACAAAGGCCCCTGATCGAGTATAACAAAGGCCCCTCATCGAGTATAACAAATTCCCGTGATCGAGTATAACAAAGTCCCGTCATCGAATATAACAAAGTCCCCGCAACGAGTATAACAAATTACCCTGATCGAGTAGAAAAA
>NW_024719654.1:0-1737 GCF_018991925.1 Homarus americanus
AACGATACGTGCATGACATTTTAAGCTAATTGGGCTCAACACATCATATTTTTGGGCTACTTGTATTCCACACACCAATTCTGAGTGTGAACAATAACAAACTTCCATTTTTAGACATCAAGATAGAAAGATCAAACAATACCTTAAACAATACCTTTACTACTTCATTTTACAGAAAAACCTACGTACACAGAACACAAGCCTCACTATTGCCTTTTAACTTCAGACAACAGCAGATATAACAAGACTTAGTTCATAGCATTTATCAGTATTACTGACGCGACAGTAGCGGAGGATACATTACTTTTTGTTTATTTTTTCCGACCGACGACTCTTTTCCTTTAACATTAATGTTGAGAGTAGTGGGTAGGTCAGGGGCTAACAAGACCGGAAATTCTTTTTTCAGAGAAGCCGTAAATAAGTCACTATTGAGCGTCATGGCTTGTACTATACTGTATGTTATTCGCTAACTTTTCATTAGCAACTGTGAGTTTGTCCTGATGTTTCTGGTAAGCAGCTTAATTTTTTGTACAGGTAAAGTTAGAAAGTAATTAGATCAATACAATCAGAGAAATAATGAATAATATCATATAGTAAAAAATTCGAAGTGGGTGACCATTAGCGTAAGTTGTGCCGCTTCCTGAATTCTATCACACCTCAACTCTTACCACCGTATCTGCCATGAAACTTCCCACGTGTTTTAAGACTACAGTTGCGTTATGTTGCATTAAACATACATTGTTTTATTCATTTGGTGACGTCGTTAATGTGTTATATTTTATTAAGATATGACGCAATACTAGGAGTTGTGGAAGGTGCAGGGGGACGCCACAACAATTTAAGACACCATTACACCGATATTGGTGTCAGCAGAACTCTAAACCTAGCTGCTAACAAGTGCGCTGTTACGACCCATGTAGACCTTGTTCCTTACAAACAAATCACTTTAAATCTTCAAAATTTCAGTATTTATTATTATAGTCTTAATCCCAAGTTCTCCCAACATTGGTCAAGTTAACAGGTGAAAACCTAAACAAACAAGGTGGGTTAGAATACATTCTTTCTGGGTACATAAATAAAATAAATGACAATAATAATACGACAAGATGTTTGGAAGTCGCTTGTGTGTATGACTGAAGGGTCAACAAGATCACACAAAATCAATATTATTGATAAAACAACTAATAGTCAAATGCTAGCTCCTAAAACACCAGGGAGAGGGTATACTACTTAACTTAAGACAATTGTGCCTAGACTGGACTAGAGGTACCAGTAGGTCACTGACATCACTCTCTTACTGCCAAAATAACGTCCTGTTCCTGATTTTCCAAAACGTAAGCTTTATTTATTAATGATTGGACATTAGTTCACTTATCTAAGATATATACAAACTTATTATATTTAAAAACAATACAATAAACATAATGCAATGTATTAAACAGATATATTAATTAAATAAGGCTCAGTTGATGCTGCCTGCCACGGAGCACCATCGAAACTACTAATGGCTTTTGTTTGTAACATCCTCCCCCTTATCAAAAGTTTATAAGTCAAAAGGAAGAAAACTTATACATCAAGGACAGTGTGTCTGCCAAGATTATTTCCTCTAATATGTTTTCTATTTCAATATTGAAGAGCTGCAGTGCTAAAGCCCGCCTAAGTAATCTTTGGATTTTTATATATCATCTCTCTGTACAAATTGTAAAGGTTATGATCTGTGTACAGTCTAGGTTGCTT
>NW_024719655.1:0-11271 GCF_018991925.1 Homarus americanus
TGCAAAAATGAGGGACAGATCTGGATCATGTGTGTGTGTATGTGTGTGTGTGTGTGTGTGTGTTAGTGTTATGAGTCATGATGATACCTTTAGTAGTCAATATGGAAGAGGTGAATGGGAGAGAGGGGCCGTGATTGTCTGTGATGGAATGGAATTATATTTTCCTTTTATCTATTTTTTTCTACTTTATTTTGTTTTTCGTTTCTCGTATATTTTATTCACTACTCTTGTTGCCGATAAAGAAACTGTCAAACTGTATTAAATAATTCCACATGTAAACACTAATATTTAATAGAAGGTTGAACTGAGGGACGCCTGATTATTAAAAAAATCTTGGAGGTTAGCGCATCAACATCCACTGGTCGCCTGGGTCCTAAGTTCTAATTAATGCCAACATAACCTAGCTCAACTTAACCTGTATACTAGCACTGTGGTTAGGTTAGACTCGGGCCTATTAGGACTTAAACCCATTTGACTGCAAACACCACATCTAATGTTTATTGCTACTCATAATAAAAATAGTAAGGCCCTGAAAGCTGCATATTTTTCCAGTATGAAAAACATATTCTAACCACCCTGGAGACACTAAGTGCTTATATACAGCTATTCTCTTGAAATTCTGCCTGGGTATAACCACAAGCTGTTAAGTAAGCTTCATGTTTAAGATGGATCTTGAAAATATAAGGATTCAAGCTCTAAATATGCATACAAAACTTATAATGAACACAAGGATGAGAAAGAAAGTTTGATTGCTTAGATAAATTTACACTGGGCTCTTGTATAGGAAGTGATCCTCTCATACGCCTACACAGTGTACTAGTGTTATGAGGGCTGAGGTGTGGTGCTGGCTGAGGCAAGGTGTGGTGGTGGATGATGAAGGTGTAGTGCTGGGTGAGGAAAGGTGTGGTGGTGTATGAGATAGGTGTAGTGCTGGGTGAGGCAAGGTGTAGGGGTGGATGAGGAAGGTGTAGTGCTGGGTGAGGCAAGGTGTAGGGGTGGATGAGGAAGGTGGTGCGCTGGCTGGGGCAAGGTGTGGTGAGTGGATGATGGGGGTGTGGTGCTGGGTGAGGGCAGGTGGGGTGGATGATGAAGGTGTGTGGTGCTGGCTGAGGCAAGGTGTGGTGGTGGATGATGAAGGTGTAGTGCTGGGTGAGGAAAGGTGTGGTGGTGTATGAGATAGGTGTAGTGCTGGGTGAGGCAAGGTGTAGGGGTGGATGATGAAGGTGTGGTGCTGGCTGAGGCAAGGTGTGGTGGTGGATGATGAAGGTGTAGTGCTGGGTGAGGCAAGGTGTGAGAACAGATGAGGAAGGTGTAGCGCTGGGTGAGGAAGGTGTAGCGCTGGGTGAGGAAGGTGTAGTGCTGCGTGAGGATGGTGTAGGGGTGAATGAGGAAGGTGTAGTGCTGCGTGAGGAAGGTGTAGTGCTGCGTGAGGAAGGTGTAGAGGTGGGTGAGGTAGGTGTAGTGCTGGGTGAGGAAGGTGTAGTGGTGGATGAGGAATGTGTAGTGGTGGATGAGGAAGGTGTAGCGCTGGGTGAGGAAGGTGGAGGGGTGGATGAGGAAGGTGTAGTGATGGGTGAGGAAGGTGTAGGGGTGGATGAGGAAGGTGTAGTGCTGGGTGAGGGAAGGTGTAGGGGTGGATAGGGAAGGTGTGGTGCTGCGTGGGGAAAGGTGTAGGGGTGGATGGGGAAGGGTGTGGCGCTGGGTGAGAGGTGTGGCCTTTGGGTGGGGAAGGTGTGGCGCTGGGTGGGGAAGGTGTGGTGCTGCGTGAGGAAGGTGTAGTGCTGCGTGAGGAAGGTGTAAGGGGTGAATGAGGAAGGTGTAGGGGTGGATGAGAGGGTGTGGTGCTGCCGTGAGGAAGGTGTGGTGCTGCGTGAGGAAGGTGTGGGGTGGGTGTGGGGAAGGGGTTGCTGGTGCTGGGTGAGGGGAAGGTGTGGTGGTGGATGAGGAATGTGTAGTGGTGGATGAGTAAGGTGTAGCGCTGGGTGAGGAAGGTGGAGGGGTGGATGAGGAAGGTGTAGTGGTGGGTGAGGAAGGTGTAGTGGTGGATGAGTAAGGTGTAGCGCTGGGTGAGGAAGGTGGAGGGGTGGATGAGGAAGGTGTAGTGGTGGGTGAGGAAGGTGTAGGGGTGGATGAGGAAGGTGTAGTGCTGGGTGACTATGCATACTGCATGAAATATGACCTATAATGTTGTTAACACCGAACAAACTGAAAAAGACTTAAAAGAATAATATTTCTTTTTGCAACCGACCTTTTTACACATCACTTTAGCTCGTGTTGTTATACAATACTGTTGTTAGGGTAATGTTTTAATATTTGCAAGACGAATGTGAATTTGTTGCCATCCAGTATAACTTACTGTACACTCCCATACTTAGTGTACATTATGTAAGAGAAAATAAACAGTTATAAACAGTAAGATAAACAATAAAAGTAAAAGTAAATTGTCCTTTTACAGATAAAGTTTACTGCAACACGAGGCAACTTCACTCAGCTGATCGTATATGGGTGGACGGTGAGGCGAAGGAGTTCTTCTCTGGCTGGTTCACACGGGGATGATGATTACTGCCTTCCTGTGTATCGTCTGCTCTGCCTCCTCCTTATTTCCACTTTCACGGGTATTGTTTTTCTTTCTGTTTTCGATTTTGTTTTATTATTTGTATTTTTAACTAAATATTTTCCAGATATTTTGGTTATCTAATACTTTCAAATATGTGAAATATGGATATATGAGATAGCGCTGAGACAAGGGCGTTAAGGCCGATGTAACCCGTATGTAGGGTCACAGTTAGCCATGACTAGTTCTCCATAATGCCCACACACCCATAGTACCCACACACTATCCACACACTACCCACACACTCACACAAGGAGATACAGTGAAATAAACTGCTGTACCTAAATATTATGTAACTCAAAATATATTCCCAAAACAGCACATTTACAGTTGAAAATAATAAAAGCATAAATAATACAAACAAAATCAATTAATATGTGTTTTATTATTTTTAAATATCAGAAATGTTGGGTCAACGCTTCTTGTTGTTCTTTGTCTTTTTCCCAGTGAAGATGTAGTCTCCCCATGGCAGGTACTGGTCCTTTTGTACATGGCAGAAAGTGGTAGTTTCCTTCTTCTTCTTGTTGTTTTGAGGTTTAGTGTGCTTTGTGGTCTGCAGTTTGTTAGATCGGGGGCCCTTCTCCTTCACCTGGCAAGGCTTCACCTCAACCTTTGAAACTTTTGTTACAGTGCGTCGGAACACCATTGTGATTTACTGACACTAACAGCTCTCTCACTGAGGTCAAATCAAAATTTGACCATACAGAAAGAATTACGGTTTAATAAGGTTGGAATTTAAAGAAATTGACAACAAAATGAAGCTCTGTTTATCACTATAGTAAAGAGGGATGGTGTTTGTAAAGATGATGGATGGTGTTATAATATGTAGTGATGATGGATGGCGTTATATGTAGTGATGAAGGATGGCGTTATATTATAGTAATGATGGATGGTGTTATATGTAGTGATGATAGGAGGGTAATATATGTAGTGATGATGGATGGTGTTATATATAGTGATGATGCATGATGATATATGTAGTGATGATGGTTGGTGTTATATGTAGAGATGATGGATGGTGTTATAATATGTAGTGATGATGGATGGTGTTATATGTAGTGATGAAGGATGGCGTTATATGTAGTGATGATGGATGGTGTTATATGTAGTGTTGATAGGAGGGTAATATATGTAGTGATGATGGATGGTGTTATATGTAGTGATGTTGGATAGTGTTATATGTAGTGATGATAGATGATATTATATGTAGTGATGATAGGTTGGTTTTAGATGTAGTGATGATGGATGGTGTTATATGTAGTGATGATGCATGATGTTATATGTAGTGATGATGGGTGGTGTTATATGTAGTGATGCTGGATGGTGTCATATGTAATGATGATGTATGGAGTTATATGTAGTGATGATGGATGATGTTATATGTAGTGATGATGAGTGGTGTTATATGTAGTGATGTTGGATAGTGTTATATGTAGTGATGATAGATGATATTATATGTAGTGATGATAGGTTGGTTTTAGATGTAGTGATGATGGATGGTGTTATATGTAGTGATGATGCATGATGTTATATGTAGTGATGATGGGTGGTGTTATATGTAGTGATGCTGGATGGTGTCATATGTAATGATGATGTATGGAGTTATATGTAGTGATGATGGATGATGTTATATGTAGTGATGCTGGATGGTGTCATATGTAGTGATGATGGATGGAGTTATATGTAGTGATGATGGATGATGTTATATGTAGTGATGATGGGTGGTGTTATATGTAGTGATGTTGGATGGTGTTATATGTCGTGATGGATGGTTCTATATGTAGTGATGGTGGATGGTGTTATATGTAGTGATGGTGGATGGTGTTATATGTAGTGATGATGGATCGTGTTATATGTAGTGATGATGGATAGTGTTATATGTAGTGATGATGGATAGTGTTATATATAGTGATGATGAAGGATGGTGTTATATGTAGTGATGATGGATGTTGTTATATGTAGTCATGAAGGATGGTGTTAGTGAAGATTGTGAAGTGAGATGTAGTGAAGATTGTGAAGTGAGATGTAGTGAAGATTGTGAAGTAAGATGTAGTGAAGATTATGAAGTGAGATGTAGTGAAGATTGTGAAGTGAGATATAGTGAAGATTGTAAAGTGAGATGTAGTGAAGATTGTGAAGTGAGATGTAGTGAAGATTGTGAAATAAGATGTAGTGAAGATTATGAAGTGAGATGTAGTGAAGATTGTGAAGTGAGATATAGTGAGGATTGTGAAGTGAGATGTAGTGAAGATTGTGAAATAAGATGTAGAGAAGATTATGAAGTGAGATGTAGTGAAGATTGTGAAGTGAGATATAGTGAAGATTGTGAAGTGAGATGTAGTGAAGATTGTGAAGTGAGATGTAGTGAAGATTGTGAAGTGAGATGTAGTGAAGATTGAGAAGCGAGATGTGGTGAAGATTGTGAAGTGAGATGTAGTGAAGATTGTGAAGTGAGATGTAGTGAAGATTGTGAAGTGAGATGTAGTGAAGATTGTGAAGTGAGATGTAGTGCAGATTGTGAAGTGAGATGTAGTGAAGATTGTGAAATGAGATGTAGTAAAGATTGTGAAGTGAGATATGGTGAAGATTGTGAAGTGAGATGTAGTGAAAGATTGTGAAGTGAAATGTAGTGAAGATTGTGAGGTGAGATGTAGTAAAGATTGTGAGGTGAGATGTAGTGAAGATTGTGAAGTGAGATGTAGTGAAGATTGTGAAGTGAGATGTAGTGAAGATTGTGAAGTGAGATGTAGTGAAGATTGTGAAGTGAGATGTAGTGAAGATTGTGAAGTGAGATGTGGTAAAGATTGTGAAGTGAGATGTGGTGAAGATTGTGAAGTGAGATGTGGTGAAGATTGTGAAGTGAGATGTGGTGAAGATTGTGAAGTGAGATGGTGGTATTTGAAGTGAGATGTAGTGAAGATTGTGAAGTGAGATGTAGTGAAGATCAGAAGTGAGATGTGGTGAAGATTGTGAAGTGAGATGTAGTGAAGACAGATGTAGTGAAAATTGTGAAGTGAGATGTGGTGAAGATTGTGAAGTGAGATGTAGTGAAGATTGTGAAGTGATATGTACTGAAGATTTTGAAGTGAGATGTAGTGAAGATTGTGAAGTGAGATGTGGTGAAGATTGTGAAGTGAGATATAGTGAAGATTGAGAAGTGAGATGTGGTGAAGATTGTGAAGTGAGATGTAGTGAAGATTGTGAAGTGAGATGTAGTGAGGATTGTGAAGTGAGATGTAGTGAAGATTGTGAAGTGAGATGTAGTGAACATTGTGAAGTGAGATGTGGTGAAGATTGTGAAGTGAGATGTAGTGAAGATTGTGAAGTGAGATGTAGTGAAGATTGTGAAATAAGATGTAGTGAAGATTATGAAGTGAGATGTAGTGAAGATTGTGAAGTGAGATATAGTGAGGATTGTGAAGTGGCATGTAGTGAAGATTGTGAAATAAGATGTAGTGAAGATTATGAAGTGAGATGTAGTGAAGATTGTGAAGTGAGATGTAGTGAAGAGAGATGTAGTGAAAATTGTGAAGTGAGATGTGGTGAAGATTGTGAAGTGAGATGTAGTGAAGATTGTGAAGTGATATGTAGTGAAGATTTTGAAGTGAGATGTAGTGAAGATTGTGAAGTGAGATGTGATGAAGATTGTGAAGTGAGATATAGTGAAGGTTGAGAAGTGAGATGTAGTGAAGATTGTGAAGTGAGATGTATTGAAGATTGTGAAGTGAGATGTAGTGAGGATTGTGAAGTGAGATGTAGTGAAGATTGTGAAGTGAGATGTAGGGTATTTAAGAGATGTAGTGAGGATTGTGAAGTGAGATGTAGTGAAGATTGTGAAGTGAGATGTAGTGAAGATTGTGAAGTCAGATGTGGTGAAGATTGTGAAGTGAGATGTAGTGAAGATTGTGAAGTGAGATGTAGTGAAGGTTGTGAAGTGAGATGTAGTGAAGATTGTGAAGTGAGATGTATGAAGATTGTGAAGGAGATGTAGTGAAGATTGTGAAGTGAGATGTAGTGAAGATTGTGAAGTGAGATGTGGTGAAGATTGTATGAGATGTAGTGAAGACAGATGTAGTGAAAATTGCATGTGAGATGTGGTGAAGATTGTGAAGTGAGATGTGTAGTGAAGATTTTCAGAAATATGTAGTGAAGATTTTGAAGTGAGATGTAGTGAAGATTGTGAAGTGAGATATGGTGAAGATTGTGAAGTGAGATATAGTGAAGATTGAGAAGTGAGATGTGGTGAAGATTGTGAAGTGAGATGCAGTGAGGATTGTGAAGTGAGATGTAGTGAAGATTGTGAAGTGAGATGTAGTGAAGATTGTGAAGTGAGATGTGGTGAAGATTGTGAAGTGAGATGTAGTGAAGATTGTGAAGTGAGATGTAGTGAAGATTGTGAAGTGAAATGTAGTGAAGATTGTGAAGTGAGATGTAGTGAAGATTGTGAAGTGAGATGCAGTGAAGATTGTGGAGTGAGATGTAGTGAAGATTGTGAAGTGAGATGTAGTGAAGATTGTGAAGTGAGATGTAGCGAAGATTGTGAAGTGAGATGTAGTGAAGATTGTGAAGTAAGATGTAGTGAAGATTGTGAAGTGAGATGGTGAAGATTGTGAAGCGAGATGTAGTGAAGATTGTGAAGTGAGATGTAGTGAAGATTGTGAAGTGAGATGTAGTGAAGATTGTGAAGTGAGATGTAGTGAAGATTGTGAAGTGAGATGTAGTGAAAATTGTGAAGTGAGATGTATTGAAGATTGAGAAGTGAGATGTGGTGAAGATTGTGAAGAGAGATGTAATGAAGATTGTGAAGTGAGATGTAGTGAAGATTGTGAAGTGAGATGTAGTGAAGATTGTGAAGTGAGATGTAGTAAAGATTGTGAAGTGAGATGTAGTGAAGATTGTGAAGTGAGATGTGGTGAAGATTGTGAAGTGAGATGTAGTGAAGATTGTGAAGTGAGATGTAGTTTAGATTGTGAAGTGAGATGTAGTGAAGATTGTGAAGTAAGATGTGGTAAAGATTGTGAAGTGAGATATAGTGAAGATTGTGAAGTAAGATATGGGGAAGATTGTGAAGTGAGATGTAGTGAAGATTGTGAAGTGAGATATAGTGAAGATTGTGATGTAAGATTATAAAGTAAACTGTAGTAATTGAGGTTAAACGAACGCGGGTTATTCTGTAGTGTATCCGTGCCTTGTTAACGTGCAACCAACATGGCGGTGGTTCTCAATATAGATACGTTATTTTGCCGGGAATTTCTGTCAAAACAAAATATGAATCAACCATATTTAGCCTAAATTAACCTAGCGGCTTTATTATATATTCTAAGATGTTTAAGTTGGATAGATCAGATCAGGTTAGGTTAAGTTAGGTTGGGTTAGGTTAGGTTAGTTTTGTTTTGTTAATTTTGCCACTTAGAGGCTAGTTTATTGTGCCCCCCATACTCATCCTGTGAGCGGTAGCGCAAAGAGATTACAAAGTGGTGTTAGATGAGGTAGGTGGTTAAGTTAAGTTTCAATAGGTTAGGTTAGATTACGTCAGGTTGGGATAAGTTAGGTTAGGTAGGTAATAAGTAGATAGGTTACGGTTGGTAGGTGGGAAAGTTAGGTTTGGTTAGGTTAGCTTATGCCAGACGGGGAGGTTAGGTTAGATTATGTCAGGTTAGGTAAGATTATATCAGGTTAGGTTAGATTATGTCAGGTTAGGTCAGATTACGTCAGGTTAGGTTAGATTATGTCAGGTTAGGTAAGTAGGTAGAGGTGGGTAAAAAAGGTTAGGTTAGGTCGGCAGGTTTTAGTGTAGGAGCTTAAGTAATCCCGTAAAAATTTCATGTTAATTTTTGACACCATACATCATAATAATCCTTATAAACTATATTATGGAACTGTGGTGTCATTTTTTCTGAACGGTTTATTATAAGTTTTATGCCACTAAAGAAGTTTTATCAAAGAGCGGCGTAATGAACCACAGACGTATTACCATTAAGTCCTAAGTAACTTAAAACATGACTAATAACCTATGAACATGTAGTATTATATGATTACAATTTAACATTATATATTATGAATGCTGTTATAATATCTTAAGTGTGTTACAAACATGGCTGCTCATATATGCCATCCTGTCTTTAGCAAAGAAGAGATTGCAGTAGGTAAAATTATTTGCTAAAGACAAATACTGGAAATTAAACATATACATATTACCATTATCTGAAAAGCTTAGAACCACCGTTTTATATTTATTAAAAGTTTGTAGTGTTATACATCATGTGTATACAAGTCACAAGTTATTATTTACGACATTGCTTCATTCCTCGTCATCAGAGTCTTCTGTGTACAACAGATTCCTTCACTTTGTTTAGGCATTTCTCATCATCTGCTTGACAGTTACACATCTCGGTGCATGTCTTGCTATTCTTTCTGATTTTTTCTGTATGAACATGACAATGATCCACATTTCCTGACGCCACATCCACATTTAACAAGTTCTGTGATTGCTTCTGGAGCTGGTGGTTGGTCTGATATTACTAGTATGAAACAGTCATTGTCAAACTTCCAGCCATGCTCTAATTGTGAAATCATTTCACTGTCTGCATCACAAGACCACAGAAGAGCTTGATACCTTCCTCTCAATATATGATACTTTAGAGTTGCTGCAGTCGCTGGTAGTTCTCCAGCTTCTGCCTGCGTTTTCTTGAAGAGATGCCATCTAAGTTTTGACAGTTTAGTGAAAGTCATTCGTGGACAGTAGAGCTTAAATACAAATTCCTCTAGACCAATATACATGTCTGCTGGAGGGCATTTGGTCTACTCAGCATCTTGAATGCATCTAGGACTTTTGTGTTAGATTTCATCAAAGTGCTCCACAGCTCCAACATGCTTTCTTTCCTTTGCCAACAAATTTTCCAATGCAGTCAGATCCTGTGAAGGCATGGAAACCTGTAAGGCTCTCTGCCCAATGTGTCGTCGCTCACCAGTTCCTGTTTTCATACAGTACTTGTATTTTCTCCAAGTTGAGGCTGCTTTAATATGCCAAACACATCAGTGTCTGGTGATTTGATATGTACAGTGCTGCCCTTCTGTGATGCATATACTGTATGTCCTGCTTAAGTTCTATAACTTGTGATAGCAATTTGATGGTTGAAGTCTTATTTGCTGCTTTCCACGACAGAAGATTAACCTTGGACATCTTTTCCCAGATGCTCAATGGACCAACAATACGTTTCTTGACAAAATTTTCATAATTTGTCTTCCAACTTCATATGCACATAGATTGTCATATTTGGCATTTTCTGGCATTACAGCTCCAGTTACCAAGTTTAAAAGAGCATCATATTCCTGGGATTACAGTCACCAATAACATTGTGTAGCTTCTGTACATCAGCATATTGACGGCTGACAATAGCTGTAGAGAGCTCACGGTGTTCTGTTCTTTTGTAATGTTTATGAGTTTGATATTTTATGTAATGAACTTAATTTGAAAACCCAAATGGTAGTATATGATCTTTTATCACCTTAGACACTCTGTGCGTCATGCCTCTCAAGTGATTTTTTCCTCTCTTACTTCTCTGGACAAATACGACCTTTATCCCATCAGAAAAAATACCACCATTTATTTTCTTAATCTACAGGTGCCAAGGTTTAAAATGACGGATGGTGTTAAAAATTAACCTGAAATTTTTATGTGACCATATTCTGTATGATTTTTTTTCATTTTAAGTAACTAACCATATTTTTGTTTTCATTATAAAATGTGATTGATATAGACAACAGAAGTAAATATCAGCTGGAGGTCATAAACGAAGCTGATGTGAAGTATTTTGACTCACTGTTCCCACGAACTAATTGCTTCACTGGTTTATACCGAAGAAATAAAACCGTCAACGAACCATCCGATTCAAATGTGTCTTAGGCAATACAGGGTGTTTATGCGTCACTCTGATACCAAGAATGACTTTGTGCACTGTGGTGAAGCTGAGGGTAGGATAGGGTTGGGTTGGGCTGGGTTGGGATGGGTTGGGATGGGTGAGGATTACGCATGTGTGGGTATTAGGGTGTGTCATACGCAGGCGATTTTTTTTTTTTGAGTTTGAAAAATCGGCCCATGGTATTAATGATGTAGTTCTATGTGCAGAATCATGTGATATCTTGAGATTTGAAAAGTTTTCATTTTTTGCTATGTAAATTTTAACTTGAAATCTTATGAAAATTCAGTATTCCCAGCCTTTTACCAACACCACTAAATAGCTTATTTAAAGTAAAGTAAATGTATCAGGTTAATTTATTAGGATGAAAATGATCCAGAATAGTGAAACGAATGATCTTGACACATTTATTAAATTTAATATTCCTTTAGAAAACAAAATCATCAAATTCAAAAACCGGTTTTACTACTATGACCCGGTGTTGCTGCACACCATAGAGAACATGTCTTTCTTGCTTCTATTTTTACTCATCACCTCCCTGCTGACCACCTGAGCTCGGATGTAGCCTTCCCTCCTCTCCTGGCTGTACACGTGACTGCTGGCCTCGCTCACTTGCTGTACACAACGCTCTATACTCTGGGTGTGCGAGGGCCAGGCAGGGACATGCATGGGGTTGTCCAGGAAAGCTCTGACTTGAACATTGGTGAGGCTGCAGGTAAGAGGGGGCTCACTGCCAGC
>NW_024719656.1:0-14491 GCF_018991925.1 Homarus americanus
GGTACACCAGACACTCCCAGGTACACCTCTGACAGGTAACCCAGGCACACCAATGACACTCCCCTAAGTACACCAATGACACTCCCCTGGTACACCCTGACACACCCCCAGGCACACCAATGACACTCCCCAGGTACACCTCTGACACCCCCAGGCATATTCCTGACACTCCTGCAGGTACAATTCCCTGACACCTTGAGGCACACCCTTGACAATCCCAGTTACACCACTGACATTCCCTGGTACACCTGACACCAAGTAAACTCCGACACTCCAAGATACACCCCTGACACTTCAGGTATTACCATGACACTGCAGCACCGTCAGCTGACACCCCAGCCACACCGCTGACACCTAGGCACACTTCTCTGGACACTCCATGTACACCCAGACACTTCCAGGCACACCCCAGACACCCCAGGTACACACATCAGACACTCCCCAGGTACACTCTCACACCCCAGGTGCTGCCCACCCCAGGTACACCCCTGACACTCCCCAGTTACACCCCACTGCAACCCAGGGTAATAACCTCTGACAACCTGCAAGCACACCCTGAGACACCCTGCACACACTCCGACACCCCAGGTACACCAACACACCCCAGGCACACCACTGACACTCCCTGGTACACCTCTGGATAAATTCTTGCAAGCACACCAATAACACTCCCAGGCACACTCTGACACCCCAGGTACACCTGACACCAAAGTTCCCCTGACACTTGTGCACTCTCGACATTCTGAAAAATACTTGACACCTCTTGGTACTCCTAACACCTGCACCCAAACCACCCCAGGCACACCAACACACCTCAGGAACACTTCTCACACTCCCACACCTCTGACACCTAACAGGCACCTCTGACACTCCTGGCACACTGCTGTCAGCCTGCACACCCCTGACACTCCCAGGTACACTCTTGACAATTCTATGCACCTCTGAAAACTTGCATGTCTCTCTATTACCCTCAGTACCTCTGACACTTCCTAGGTACACTTGAATCTCATACTTAGGCACCATCAAGGTCACCCACACTCTCAGGAACACTTCTCACACCCCAGGCACCCTATACTTCCAGGTATACCCCCTGACACCCCAGGCACACCAATGACACTCCCAGGCACTCCACTGACATTCGATGGCACCTCTGACACACCCAGCACACCCTCTGACATTCTGCTGCACACCCCTCATTCTCTTGGTGGCATACCCCTGACACTCCCAGGTACACCAATGACACTCCCCAGGCACCACCCACACTGATGGCAACTTTGATGCACCTGAGTGCACCCCCTGACACTCCAAGGCACACCTCTGACACCTCCAGGCATACCCCCACACCTCAGGCACACCAAACACACCTGGTGCACCACTGATACTTACACACTCTGAGCCACACCCAGGTACACCTCCTTGACACTCCAAGGTACATCTCTGACACTTCCAGGTATACCCTGACACTCAGGTACACCAACGACAATTCCAGGCACCACCGGACATCCTGACAACCCCACAACCCCGACACCCGGCCAAAACAACTCACACTGGTGCACACTCAAACTGACACACCTGTAGGCACACCGCCGACACCCTGCACACCACACAACCTTATGTCTCCACCCTGAAACAACACCCCAGGCACATCACCGACACCCCTGGCACACCTCTGACACCCTAGGTGCCACCAGTGACACCTTGTGCACCTCTGATAACCTGCACACCCCTGACACCCCAGGCACTCCCTCCCCCACACCCCAGGCACCTCTCCTACCTGCACCTTGATACCCCACACACCTTTACATTCCAGTTTCACACCTCCGACACCCCAGTTACACCCCTGACACCCAAACTCTATACCCTGGGTGCTGAACATACCCCAGCAGCCAACTTCCCCACACCTTAAGGCCAACCTTGACACCAGGTACACCCTCCGGATACCGCAGGCACACCTTTAATACCCCAGCACCCCACTGACACTCCCCTGGCACCCCCACACTCCCAGGTTCACTCCTCTGACACTCCCTGATAACCTCCTGGCACCCCTGCCCTGCACCCTGACACCCCAAAATTCCCCATCTGCACACCCCACATCCCCACACCCCACAACCCTGCAGGCACACCCCACACCTGTGCACCCCTGACAACCTGGCACACCTGACACCCCAGGACAGGTCCCCACACCCCTGCCCCTAAACCCCAGGTACACCAGACACCTGAGGCACACCGCGGACACCCCAGGTATATCTCTGACACCCCAGGCACATCTCTGACACTTGGTGCACACCTCTGACATGCCTGAGGCACCTCACACCCCAGGTACACCTCTGACACTCCCAGGTACTCCTCTGACACCCCAGGCATACCCTCCTGACACTCCCAGGTACACCAATAGGTACACCCCTGACACCCCAGGTACACCTCTGACACTCCCAGGTACTCCTCTGACACTCCCAGGTACACCTCTGACACTCCCCAGGCACACCTCTGACACTGCAGGTATACCTCTGACACTTGGTATTCCCTCTGACACTCCCAGGTACACCTTTGATTCTCCTCAGGTACACCTCTGACACTTCCAGATACACCCTGACACTCCCAGGTACACCAATGACACTCCCTGGTGCACCTCTGACACCCCTAGGTACACCACTGACACTACCAGGTACACCTCTGACACTCCCAGGTACCCTTGACGCTCCCAGGTGCCCTCCGACACTCCTGGGAACACCTCTGACACTCCCAGGCAAACCTCCTGACACCCCAGGCACACCGCCGACACCCCAGGCACACCCCAGACACTGCCAGGCACACCCTCAGACACTACCAGGCACACTCAGATACCCCAGGCACAGCCCAGACACCCCAGGCACACCTCAGACACCCCAGGTGCACCTATGACACTCCCAAGCGCACCTCTGACACTCCCAGGCACACCCATGACACCCCAGGCACACCCCTGACACTCCCCAGGCACACTGCCGACACTCCCCAGGCACCACCCCTGACACTCCTCGCAGGCACATTGCTGACAATCCCAGACACCCCCTGACACCTGTATGCACACCCTGACACTTCCAGGCACACGTCAGACACTCCCAGGCACACCCCCTGACACACTCTCAGGAACACCTCTGACGTTCCCCAGGTGCCACCTCTGACGCTCCCAGGCACCTTGACACTCCCAAGCACACCTCTGCACCCCAGGCACACCCCAAACACCCCAGGTACACCTCAGACACTCCCCAGGCACACCCCTGACACCCCAGGTACACTGCTGACACTCCCAGGCACACCCCTGACACTCCCCAAGTACACTGCTGACAATCCCAGATACACCTCTGACACTGGGATGTACACTCTCTGACACTTCCAGGTACACGTCAGGACACTCCCCAGGCACACCTCACACTCAGGAACACCTCTGACGTTCCCAGGCATACCCTCTGACGCTCCCAGGTACACCTTTGACACTCCCAAGTACACCCTGACACTCCCAGGTACACCTCTGACACTCCCCAGGTGCCACCCAATGACACTCCCTGGTACACCAATGACACATTCCCCTGGTACACTCTGACACCCCAGGCACACTGCTGACACCCCAGGCACACCCTGACACTGCCAGGCACACCCCAGACACCACCAGGCACACCCCAACACCCCAGCAGGCACAGCCTGACACTCCCCAGGTACACCTTGCACACCCCAGAGGCACCTATGACACCCCAAGTGCACCTCTGACACTTGCACACCCCCACACACTCCCCAGGCACACCCCTGACACTCCCAGGCACACTGCTGACACTCCAGGCACACCCCCTGACACTCCCAGGCACATTGCTGCTGACAATCCCAGATACACCTCCTGACACTCCATGTACACCTCTGACACTTCCAGGCACACGCTCAGACACCCCAGGCACACACCCCCTGACACTCTTCAGGAACACCTCTGACGTTCTCAGGTACACCTCTGACGCTCCCAGGTACACCTTGACACCCCACACCTCTGGCACCCCAGGCACACCTCAAACACTTGCACACCTCAGACACTTGAGGCACACCCCTGACACTTGCACACTGCTGACAATTCTGCAGCACACCCCTGACACTCCCAAGCACACTGCTGACAATCCCAGATACCCTCTGACACTCGATGTACACCCCTGACACTTCCAGGTACACGTCAGACACCCCAGGTACACACCTCACACTCTCAGAACACCCTGACGTTCCCAGGCACATCTCTGACGCTCCCAGTACACCTTGACACTCCCAAGTACACCTCTGACACTTGGTGGCACACCTCTGACACTCCCAGGTACACCAATGACACCCCTGTACACCAATGACACTCCCTGGCACACCTCTGACACCCCAGGCACACCAAATGACACCCCAGGCACACCTCTGACACCCCAGGCACACCTCCGACACCCCAGGCACATCTCCCTGACACTTGTGCACACTCTGACACTCCCCAGGTACACCTCTGACACTCCCTGGTACCCTTGACACCCCAGGCACACCCTCAAACACTCCCCAGGTACACACCAATGTGACACTCTCAGGAAATACCACACTCCCCAGGCACACCCTGACACTCCAGGCATACCCCTGACACCTGGGTAAGTACACCAATGACACTCCCAGCTACTCCACTGACATTCCCTGGCACACCCTCTGACACACCCAGGCACACCCCTGACACTCCAAGGCATGTCCCCTGACACCTCTGGTGCCACCAATGCCACCCTGCAGGCACACTGCCGACACTCCAAGCAGGCACACCACTGACACCCCAGGCACACCTCACACCCCAGGTACACCAATGACACTCCCAGGCACACGCTGACACCCCTGCACAACCTCTGACACTCCCCAGGTGCACCACCACACTCCCCAGGTACACCCTGACACTTCCAGGTACAATTTCGACACTCCCAGTTACTCCTCTCACACTCCCAGGTACCTCTGACACTTCCAGGTACACCTTTGATACCCCACGTACACTTCTGACACTCTAAAGCCACACCTCCTGACACTTGTGCCACACCCTGACACTTCCAGGTACACCCCAAACACCCCAGGGACACCTCAAACACTCCCAGGACACCCTGACACTCCCCAGGCACACACCCCAGACACTGCACACCCCAGACACTCACCAGGCACACCAGACACCCCAGGCACAGCCTGTGACACCCAGGCACACCTCCCGACACCTCAGGAACACCTCAGCACCCCAGGCACAGCCCAGTCAATCCCAGACACACCAGACAGTCCCAGGCACCTGTGACACTCCCCAGGCACACCTCTGACACCCCATGCACACTGCTGACACTCCCTGGGGCACACCGCTGACACTGCCAGATACACCTCTGTCAGTCCCAGGTCTGGCCTCTGACACCCCAGGCACACCTCCCATACCCCAGGCACACCCCTGACACCCCAGGCACAACCAGACACTTCCAGGCACAGCCCAGGCACCCCAGGCACACCCCAGACACTCCCCAGGCACACCTGACACCTCCAGGCACACCTCTGACACTCCCAGGCACACCGTCACCCCAGGCACACCACTGACACCTGAGTGTGCCACATCTGACAACCTGTAACACCCCCAGACATTCCTGTGCACACCCCTGACACTTCCAGGCACACCACGACACTTCCAGGTACACCTCTGACACTCCCAGGCACACCAATGACACCCCAGGCACACCACACACACTCCCCTGGCACACCTCTGACACTCCCCAGGCACACCACACACTCCCAGGCACACCGCCACACTGCCAGATACACCTCTGACACCCACAGCGTACACCCCAGACACTCCCCAGGCACACACCTCTGACACTTCCAGGTACACCTCTGGACACTCCAGGCACACCTCTGACACCCCAGGCACACCCCTGACACTCCATGCACACCCCAGACACCCAGGCACACCCCACACTCTGCACACACTCAGACACCCTGTGTACACCTCAGACACTCCCAGGCACACTGCTGTCACCCCAGGCACACCCCTGACACTCCTGCAGTTGCACCCCCTGACAACCCAGGCACACTCTGACAATCCCAGGTACACCCCAGACACTCCCAGGTACACCTCTGACACTCCCAGGCACACCAATGACACTCCCCTGGTACACCAATGACACCCCTGGCACACCTCTGACACTCCCAGGCACACCAATGACACCCCAGGCACACCTCTGACACTCCCCAGGCACACTCCGACACCCAGGCACACCCCCTGACACCCCAGGCACACCTCTGACACCTGCACACCTCTGACACTCCCTGAGTACTCCTTGACACTCCCAGTTACACCTCAAACACTCCCAGGCACACCAATGACACTCTCAGGAATACTGTGACACTCCCACGTACACCTCTGACACTAACAGGTACACTCTCTGACACTCCTGGGTACACCGCGGTCACTCCCCAGGTACACCCCTGACACTCCCCAGATACACTCTGACACCTTGTACACGTCACACTCCAGGCACACCTCTATCAATCCCAGGTACATTCACTGACATTCCCTGGTACACCTCTGACACACCCAGGTACATCTCCTGACACTCCAAGATACACTCTGACACTTCCAGGTACACCAATGACACTGTAGGCACACCGCTGACACCCCAGGCACACGTCTGTCACCCATATACACCCCAGACACTTCCAGGTACACCTCAGATACTCCCCTGGTACACCGCTGTCACTCCCAGGTACACCCCTGACACTCCCAAGTTACACTCTTGACAACCCAGGCACACCTCTGACAATCCCAGGCACACCTCAGACACCCCCAGGCACACCTCTGACACCCCAGGCACACCAATGACACCCCAGGTACACCACTGACACCCCTGGCACACCTCTGACACCCCAGGCACACCAATGACACCCCAGGCACACCACTGACACTCCCAGGCACACCTCCGACACTCCAGGAACACCCTGACACTCCCCAGGCACACCCCTGACACCCCAGGCACACCTCCTGACACTCCCTGGCACTCCCTTGACACCAAGGTACACCTCAGACACTCCTGTGTACACAATGACACTCCAGAACACTTCACACTCCAGGTACACCCCAAACACCCCAGGTACACCAATGACACTCCCAGGAACACTTCTACACCCCAGGCACACCTCTGACACTCCCTGGTACACCTCTGACACCCTGGCACACCGCTGTCACTCCAGGCACACCCCTGACACTCCCAGGCACCCCTGACACTCCCCAGGTACACCCTCTGACACCCAAGGCACAACCCCTGACACTCCCTCAGGTACAGCAATGACACTCGTAGGCACACCTGCTGACACTCCCCAGGCACACCACACTCCCCAGGTACACCCCCACACCCCAGGCACACCTCAATGACACCCCAGGCACATCACTACCACCCCTGGTACACCTCTGACACCGGCACACCAATGACACCCCAGGCACACCTTACACACCCAGCACTCTGACACCCAAGACACACCCCTGACACTTTGTACACCAGACACTGTAGGCACACCGCTGACACCCCCAGTCACACCGCTGACACCCCAGGCACACCCCTGTCACCCACACCCCAGACACCTCCCAGGCACACCCCAGACACTCCCAGGCACACCGCTGTCACTCCCAGGTACAACTCCCCTGACAACCCAGTTACACCTGACAACCCAGGCACACCTCTGACAATCCCAGGCACACCCCAGACACTCCTCACACCCTCTGACACTCCCAGGCACACCAACGACACCCCAGGCACTCCACTAACACCCCTGGTACACCTTGACACTCCCCAGGCACCACCAATGACCCCAGGAACAACTCCACACCATGCACACCTCGACACTCCCCAGGTACACCCCACACTCCCAGGCACAATCTCTGACACTCCCAGGCACACCTCTGACACTCCCTGGTACCCTTTGACACTCAGGTAGGCACACCCCAAACACTCCCCAGGTACACCAATGACACCTCAGGAACACCCTCACACCCCAGGCACACCTCAAACACCCCAGGCACACCAATGACACTCTCAGGAACACTCTCACACCCCAGGCACACCACTGACACCTCTCACACACCTCTGACACTCCCTGCACACCGCTGCTCTTCCAGGCACACCCCTGACACTCCCAGGTACATCCCCTGACACCCCAGTGCACACCTCTGACACTCCAAGTTACACCCCTGACACTTCTAGGCACACCAACACACTGTAGGCACACCGATGACACTCCCAGGCACACCGCTGACACCCAAGGCACACCTCTCACACCTCCAGGTACACCAATGACACTCCCAGGTACACCAATGACACTCCCAGGTAATCCCTGACACTTCCAGGCACACCCCTGACACTCCCAGGTACCTCTCACACCCCAGGTACTCTCTATAACTTCCAGGCCACCTTGACACTCCACGCACACTCTGACACTCTCAGTCACACTCTGACACTTCCAGCCACACCCTGACACTCCCAGGCACACCCTGACACTCCAAGGTTTACCTTTTGATAACTCCCCAGGTACACCTCCTGACACTCCCAGGCACACCTTTGACACTCCCAGGCACACCTGATACCGCAGGCACACCTTGACACTCCCAGGTACTCCACTGACACCCCTGGCACACCCCTGACACTCCCAGGTTCACCTCTGACACCCCCTGGTTAACCTCCTCTGACACCCCTGTCCACCCTGACACCCCTGGCACACCTGACACCCCAGGCACACCTCTGACACCCTGGCACACCTTCGACACCCCCAGGCACACACCCTGACACTCCCAGGCACTCCTCTGACACCCCTGGCACACCTTGACACCCCAGGACACATCTACACCCCTGGTTCTCCCAGACACCCCAGGCACACCAGACACCCGGAGCACACCGCCGACACCCCAGGCACATCTCCACACTCCCAGGCACACCTCGACACTCCCCAGGTACACCTCTGACACTCCCAGGTACTCCTCTGACACCCCCTGGTACACCTCTGACACTCCCAGACACATCTACACCCCCTGCCTCCCCCTGACACTCCCCAGGTACACCTCAGACACCCGAGGTACACCGCTGACACTCTGGTGCCACCCTGACACCCCAGGCACACCTCTGACACCCCAGGTACACCTTCGACACTCCCAGGCACACCTCTGACACTCCTAGGCACTCCTCTGACACTCCCCTGGTACACCTCTGACACTCCCCAGGACACATCTACACCCTGGTTCTCCCCTGACACTAGGCACACCTCAGACACCTGGAGGCACACCATGAACACTCTCTGGCACACCTCTGACACCTGGCACACCTCTGACACTCCCCAGGCACACCTTCGACACCCCAGGCACACCTCTGACACTCCCAGGTACTCCTCTGACACCCCTGGCACACCTCTGACACTCCCCAGGACACATCTACACCCCTGGTTCTCCCTCTGACACTCCCAGGTACACCCCAGACACTCCCAGGCACACTCTGACACTCCATGCTGTTCCGACCGTGTCGTATTTTTCATTTTTTTTATACATAACATGCTCCCCATGTTCCATATTATTCCTGTAATGATGTGTTAAATTTACTATTATATATTCTAGTCACCTTACCCTGTGCTGTTAAGGTTTTATCTGTCATTATTTGTTCAAGCCCATCTTATTTCTTTATTTTGTATTGTAACCAGCATTCTTTGTTCTCTAATGACCATCAGTACGTTAAACGACCTACTTTCGGGTCGCGTGGGGAGCCGACCTTATATATAGGACCCACCAACTGACTTGAGTTAGTTCAGTCCTCTTGTCATACAGTCCACATCCTTGAGTAACACTTGTTACTTATATTTAATTTATTTGTGTTTTTCCTGTCGCCACCAATGTGGTATATCTATGTGAGTACCTATTTATGTCTCTGTTTGTGTCCATCAGTATTTGCTTTAGTTGTATTCAAGTAATTCAGTGTTGTTTCACGTTAGTTAATTTCAGTGATAGTTTTTATATGTTTACAGTGTTAACGTAATCCAATGCTTTATTTTTATTCTTTGATGTTTCGATGTTTTGTATCACTTGTGTCTTAAAAGTTTCTGATGGTGAATCAATTTGTTGTGACAGCCTACGAGGCTCTTTATTGTGTTAATATTTAATCAATTAAATTCTTTTAGTTTACTTTTATTTATTTTTATTCTCTTTAATTTACTTTCACTTTTTGTTTGGTTACGCCTAGAACCTGGATATTTAGAACATTAAGAGACGGCGTAACAACCTCTGACATAAACAGGTACACCCCTGACACTCCCCAGGCACACCTCTGACACCCCAGGCACTCCTCTGACACCCCAGGCACACCTCTGACACTCCCAGGCACACCTCTGACACCCCAGGTATACCTCTGACACTCCCAGGTACCCTCCACCCCAGGCAATCCTCTGACACCCCAGGCACACCTCTGACACTCCCAGTTACACCTCGACACTCCAGTTACACCCCTGACACTCCCAGGTACACCCTGACACGCCCAGGCACACCTTTGATACCTCTCAGGCACACCTCTGACACTTCCAGATACACCTCTGACACTCCAGGGGCCACCAATGACACTCCCTGGTGCACCTCTGACACTCCCCAGGCACACCACTGACACTACCAGGCACACCCCTGACACTCCCAGGTACCCTTGACGCCCCAGGTGCCCTCCGACACCCCCAGGAACACCCTCTGACACTCCCAGGCACACCTCTGACACCCCAGGCACACCGCTGACACCCCAGGCACACCCCAGACACTGCCAGGCACACCCCAGACACTACCAGGCACACCCCAGATAACCCCAGGCACAGCCCAGACACCCAGGCACACCCCAGACACCCCAGGCAGCACCCATGACACTCCAAGTGCACCTCCTGACACCCCAGGCACACCCCTGACACTCCCAGGCACACCCCCTCATAACCCAGGCACACTGCTGACACTCCCAGGCACACCCTGACACTCCCAGGCACACTGCTGACAATCCCAGATACACCTGACACTCCATGTACACCTCTGACACCTCCAGGTACACGTCAGACACTCCCACACCCTGACACTCTCAGGAACACCTCTGACGTTTCCAGGTACACCTCTGACGCCCCAGGCACACCTTGACACCCCAAGCACACCTCTGACACTCCCAGGTACACCCCAGACACTGGCACACCTCAGACACTCCTAAGCACACCTCTGACACTCCCAGGCACACCTCTGTCACTCCCAGGTACACCCTGACAATCCCAGTTACACCCCTAACACTCCCATGCACACCTCTGACAATCCCAGGCACACCTCAGACACCCCAGGCACACATCTGACACTCCCAGGTACCCAATGACACTCCCAGGCACACCACTGACACTCCCTGTACACCTCTGACACCCCAGGCACACCAATGACATTCCCAGGCCACCTCTGACACCACCAGGCACACCCAGACACCGGCACACACCCCTGACACTCGCAGGCACACCTCTGACACTCCCCAGGCACACCTCTGACACTCCCTGGTACTCATCTGACACCCCAGGCACACCCCAAACACTTACAGGGACACCTCAGACACCCCCAGGCACACCTCTGACATTCCCCTGGCACACCGATGACACTCAGGCACACCCCAGACACTGCCAGGCACACCCCAGACACCACCAGGCACACCCAGACACCCCAGGCACAGCTCCAGACACCCCAGGCACACCCCAGACACCCCAGGCACACCTCTGACACTCCCCAAGCACACCTCTGACACTCCCAGGCACACCGCTGACACCCAGGTACACCGCTGACACTGCCAGATACACCTGACACACTGCCAGGCACACCTCAGACACTGCCAGGCACACCCAGACACCCCCCAGGCACAGCCCATACACCCCAGACACACCTCAGACTCCCAGGTGCACCTGTGATACCCCAGGCACACCTCTGACACCCCAGGCACACCGCTGACACCCCAGGCACACCGCTGACACTGCCAGATACACCCTGACACTCCAGGTTCACCTCTGACACCCAGGCACACCCTCCCATACCCCAGGCACACCCCTGACACCCCCAGGCACAACCAGACACTCCAGGCACAGCCCAGGCACCCCTGGCACACCCCAGACACACCAGGCACACCTGAGACACCCCCAGGCACACCCTCTGACACTCCGTGCACACCTCACTCCCAGGTACACCCCCTGACACCTGAGGCCACATCTGACAATCCCAGGTACACCAGACATTCCAGGCACACCTCTCACACTTCCAGGCACACCACTGACACTCCAGGCACACCTCTGACACTCCCCAGGCACACCAATGACACTCCCAGGCACACCACACACACCCCCTGGCACACTCTGACACCCCAGGTACACCAATGACACCCCCAGGCACACCTCTGACACTTCCAGGTACACCTCTGACACTTCCTGGTACACCTCTGACACTCCCAGGCACACCTCTGACACCCCAGGCACACCTCTGACACCTCAGAACACCTCTGGACACTAGGTGCACACCTCTGACACTCACAGGCACACCTCTGACACTCCCAGGCACACCCTTGACACCCCAGGTACACCTCTGACACTCCCAGGTACACGTCTGACACTCCCAGGCACACCTCAGACACTCCCAGGCACCCCCTCAGACACTCCCCAAGCACACCTCTGACACTCCCAGGCACACCTCTGTCACTCCCCAGGCACACCCCTGACAATCCAGTTACACCCCTAACACTCCCCATGCACACCTCTGACAATCCCAGGTACACCCCAGACACTCCCCAGGCACACATCCACACCCCAGGCACTCCAATGACACCCCAGGCACACCACTGACACCCCTGCACACCTCTGACACCCCAGGCACACCAATGACATTCCCAGGCACACCTCTGACACTACCAGGCACACCCCAGACACCCCCAGGCACACCCTGCAGGCACACCCTCTGACACTCCCAGGCACACCTCCTTGACACTCCCTGGCACCATCTGACAACCCCAGGCACACCTCAAACACTCCCCAGGACACCTCAGACACTCCCAGGCACACCTCTGACATCCCTGGCACACCGATGACACCCAGGTACACCCCCAGACACCACCAGGCACCCCAGACAATTCACCAGGTAAGACACCCCAGGCACCTCAGACACTCCAGGCACACCTGTGACACTCCCAAGTACACCCTGACACTCCCAGGCACACCGCTGACACCCCAGGCACACCGCTGACACTGCCAGATACACCCTGACACTGCCAGGCACCCCAGACACACAGGCACACCCCTCAGACACTCCCAGGTACAGCCCATACACCCCAGACACACCTCAGACACTCCAGGTGCAACCTGTGATAATCCCCAGGCACACCTCTGACACACTCCCAGGCACACCGCTGACACTCCCCAGGCACACCGCTGACACTGCCAGATACACCTCTGACACTCCCAGGTTCACCTCTGACACCCCAGGCACACCTCCCCATTCCCCAGGTACACCCCTGACACTCCCAGGTACAACCAGACACCTCCAGGCACAGCCCAGCACCCTGCACACCCCAGACACTCCCAGGCACACCTGAGACACTCCCAGGCACACCCTCTGACACCCCCAGGCACACCGCTGTCACTCCCAGGCACACCCCTGACACCCCGAGGCACACATCTGACAATCCCAGGCACACCTCAGACATTCCCCAGGTACACCTCTGACACTTCCAGGTACACCACTGACACTTCCAGGCACACCTCTGACACTCCCAGGCACACCAATGACACCCCAGGCACACCACACACACCCCTGGCACACCCTGACACTCCCAGGCACACCAACTGACACTCCCCAGGCACACCCTGACACTTCCAGGCACCTCTGACACTCCTGGTACACCTCTGACACTCCAGGCACACCTCTGACAGTCCCAGGCACACCCTCTGACACCCTCAGGAACACCTCTGACACTCCCAGGCACACCTCTGACACTCACAGGCACACCTCTGACACCCCAGGCACACCTTGACACTCCTAGCACACCTCTGACACTCCCAGGCACACAGTCTGACACTCCCAGGTACACTCTGATACTCCCAGGCATACCTCTGACACTGGCACACCGCTGACACCCCAGGCACACCGCCACTGCCAGATACACCTCTGACACCCATGTACACCCCAGACACCCCAGGCACACCTCTGACACTTCCAGGCACACCTCTGACACTTCCAGGCACACCTGACACTCCCAGGCACACCCCTGACACTCCATGTACACCCCAGACACTCTCCAGGCACACCAGACACCCCAGGTACACATCAGACACTGCCAGGCACACCTGAGACACTCCCAGGCACACCGCTGTCACTCCCAGGTACACCCCGACACTCCCAGTTACACCCCTGACAACCCAGGTACACCTCTGACAATCCCAG
>NW_024719657.1:0-21898 GCF_018991925.1 Homarus americanus
TCGAGTATAACAAAGTCCCCTGATCGAGTATAACACATCCCCCTGCTCGAGTATAAGAAAGTCCCCTGATCGACTATAACAAAGTCCCCTGATCGAGTATAACAAAGGCCCCTGATCTAGTCCAAAAAAGGCCATTGATCGAGTATAACAAAGTCCCCTGATCTAGTATAACAAATGCCCCTGATCGAGTATAACAAAGGCCCCTCATCGAGTATAACAATGTTCCCTGATCGAGTATAACAAAGCCGCCTAATCGAGTATAACAAAGTCCCCTGGTCGAGTATAACAAAGTCCCCTGTTCCAGTCTAACAAAGTCCTCTAATCGAGTATAACAAATTCAACTTATCGAGTATAACAAAGTCCCCTTATCGAGTATAACAAAGGCCCCTGGTCGAGTATAACAAAGTCCTCTGATCGAGTATAACAAAATTCCCCTGATCGAGTATAACAAAGTCCCCAAATCAAGTATAACAAATTCCCCTGATAGAGTATATCATATCCCCTGACCGAGTATAACAAAGTCCTCTGGTCGAGTATAACAAAGTCCCCTGATCGAGTATAACAAAGTCCCCTGGTCGAGTATAACAAAGTACCCATTGTCGAGTATAACAAAGCCCCTCATCGAGTATAACAAAGGCCCCTCATGGAGTATAACAAAGTCCCCTGATTGAGTATAACAAAGTCCCCTGATCGAGTATAGCAAAGTCCTCTGGTTGAGTATAATAAAGTCCCCTGGTCGAGTATAACAAAGTCCCCTGATCGAGTATAACAAAGGTCCCTCATTGAGTATAAGAAAGTTCATTGGTCAAGAATAAAAAAGTCCCCTGGTCGAGTATAACAAAGTCCCCAGATCGAGTATAACAAAGGCCCCTCATTGAGTATAACAAAGTCCATTGGTCAAGTATAAAGAAGTCCCCTTGTCGAGTATTACAAAGTCCCTAATCGAGTATAACAAAGTCCCCTGATCGAGTATAACAAAGCACCCTGGACGAGTATAACAAAGTCCCCTGATCGAGTATAACAAAGTCCCTAATCGAGTATAACAAAGTCCCCTGGTCCAATATAAGAAAGACTCTGATCGAGTATAACATATCCCCTCATCGAGTATAACAACGTCTCCTGGCGCAGTATAACAAAGTCCCCTGGTCGAGTATAACAAAGGGCCCTCATCGAGTAAGACAAAGTCCCTTGATCGAGTATAACAAAATCCCCTGATCCTAGTATAACAAAGCCCACTTGACGAGTATAACAAAGACCCCTGATCCAGGTGTATTAAAGTCCCCTGATCGAGTATAACATATCCCTGATCGAGTATAACAAAGTCTCTGCTGGAGTATAACAAAGTCCCCTGGTCGAGTATAACAAAGTTTTCTAATCGAGTATAACAAAGACCCCTGATCGAGTATAACAACGTCCCCTAATCAAGTATAACAAAGTCCCCTGATCGAGTATAACATATCCCCTGATCGAATATACCAAAGTCCTCTGCTCGAGTATAACAAAGTCCCCTGGTCGAGTATAATAAAGCCCCCTCATCGAGTATAACAAAGGCCCCTAATCGAGTATAACAAAGTCCCCTGATTGAGTATAACAATGTCAATTGGTCAATTATAAAAAAGTCCCCTGATCGCTTATAACAAAGTCCCCTGGTCGAGTAAAACAAAGTTCCCTAATCGAGTATAACAAAGGCCCCTCATTGAGTATAACAAAGTCCATTGGTCAAGTATAAAAAACTCCCCTGGTCGAGTATAACAAAGTCCCCTGATCGAGTATAACAAAGTCCCCTGGTCGAGTACAACAAAGTCCCCAGATCGAGTATAACAAAGGCCCTTCATCGAGTATAAAAGTCCCTGAAGTATAACAAAGCCTCCTCATCGGTATAAGAAAGTCCCTGATCGAGTATAACACAGCCCCCTGCTCGAGTATAAGAAAGTCCCCTGATTAAGTATAACAAAGTCCCCTGACTGAGCATAACAAAGGCCCCTCATCGAGTATAACAACGTCCCCTGATTGAGAATAACAAAGTCCCATGATCGAGTATAGTAAAGTACTCTGGTTGAGTATAACAAAGTCCCCTGGTCGAGTATAACAAAGTCCCCTGATCGAGTATAACAAAGTTCTCTGGTCGAGTATAAAAAAGTCCCCTGATGGAGTATAACAAAGCCTCCTCATCGAGTATAACAAAGTCCCCTGATCGAGTATGACACAGCCCCCTGGTCGAGTATAAGAAAGTCCCCTGATCGAGTATAACAAAGTCCCCTGATCGAGTATAACAAAGCCGCCTAATCGAGTATAACAAAGTCCCCTGGTCGAGTATAACAAAGTCCCCTGTTCGAGTCTAAGAAAGTCCTCTTATCGAGTATAACAAATTCCCCTTATCGAGTATAATTAAGTCCCCTTATCGAGTATAACAAAGTCCGGTGATCGAGTATATCAAAGGCCCTGGTCGAGCATAACAAAGTCCCCTGCTCGAGTATAACAAAAGTCCCCAAATCAAGTATAACAAAGTCCCCTGATCGAGTATAACAATGTTTTCTAATAGAGTATAACAAATTCCTCTGATCGAGTATTACAAAGTCCCCTGATCGAGTATAAGAAAATCCCCTAATCAAGTATAACAAAGTCCCCTGATCGAGTATAACATATCCCCTGATCGAATATACGAAAGTCCTCTGCTCAAGTATAACAAAGTCCCCTGGTCGAGTATAACAAAGTCCTCTGATCGAGTATAACAAAAGCCCCTCATCGAGTATAGCAAAGTGCATTGGTCGAGTATAACAAAGTCCCCTGATCGAGTATAAGAAAATCCCCTGGTCGAGTATAGCAAAGTCCCCTGATCGAGTATAACAAAGTTCCCTGGTCGAGTATAACAAATTCCTCTGGCTGAGTATAACAAAGTCCCCTGATCGGGTATAACATATCCCCTGATCCAGTATAACAAAGTACTCTGGTCGAGTATAAAAAAGTCCCCTGATCGAGTATAACAAAGGCCCTTCATCGAGTACAACAAACTCCATTGGTCAAGTATAAAATAGTCCCCTGGTCGAGTATAACAAAGTCCTCTGCTCGAGTATAACAAAGTCCTCTGGTCGACTATAACAAAGTCCTCTGATCGAGTATAACAAAAGCCCCTCATCGAGTATAGCAAAGTGCATTGGTCGAGTATAACAAAGTCCCCTGATCGAGTATAACAAAGTCCCCTTGTCGAGTATAGCAAAGTCCCCTGATCGAGTATAACAAAGTCCCCTGGTCGAGTATTACAAAGTCCCCTGATCGAGTATGACAAATTCCCCTGATTAATTATAAAAAGTCCCCTTGTCGAGTATAACAAAGTCCCTTGATCGAGTATAACAAAGTCCCCAAATCAAGTATAACAAAGTCCCCTGGTCGAGTATAACATATCCCCTGACCGAGTATAACAAAGTCCTCTGGTAGAGTATAACAAAAGTCCCCTGATCGAGTACAACAAAGTCCCCTAATCGGGTATAAAAAAGTCCCCTGGTCCAGTATAACAAAGTCCCCTGATCGAGTACAAAAAAGTCCCCTGGCCCAGTATAAAAAAGTCCCCATATCGAGCATAACAAAGTCCCCTAATCGATTATAACAAAGTCCCTTGATCGAGTATAACAAAGTCCCTTGGTCCAGTATAACAAAGTCCCTTGATCGAGTATAACAAAGTCCCTTGGTCCAGTATAACAAAGTCCCCTGGTCGAGTATAACAAAGCCCCCTCATCGAGAATAACAAAGGCCCCTCATCGAGTATAACAAAGTCCCCTGATTGAGTATAACAAAGTCCCATGATCGAGTATAGCAAAGTACTCTGGTTGAGTATAACAAAGACCCTGGTCGAGTATAACAAAGTCCCCTGATCGAGTATAACAAAGTTCTCTGGTCGAGTATAAAAAAGTCCCCTGATGGAGTATAACAAAGCCTCCTCATCGAGTATAACAAAGTCCCCTGATCGAGTATGACACAGCCCCCTGGTCGAGTATAAGAAAGTCCCCTGATCGAGTATAACAAAGTCCCCTGATCGAGTATAACAAAGCCGCCTAATCGAGTATAACAAAGTCCCCTGGTCGAGTATAACAAAGTCCCCTGTTCGAGTCTAAGAAAGTCCTCTTATCGAGTATAACAAATTCCCCTTATCGAGTATAATTAAGTCCCCTTATCGATTATAACAAAGTCCGGTGATCGAGTATAACAAAGGCCCTGGTCGAGCATAACAAAGTCCCCTGATCGAGTATAACAAAAGTCCCCAAATCATGTATAACAAAGTCAAGTATAACAAAGTCCCCTGATCGAGTATAACATATCCCCTGACGGAGTATAACAAAGTCCTCTGGTCGAGTATAACAAAGTCCCCTGATCGAGTATAACAAAGTCCAATGGTCGCGTATAACAAAGTCCCCTGGTCGAGTATAACAATGTCCCCTAATCGAGTATAACAAAGCCTCCTCATCGCGTATAACAAAGTCCCCTGATCGAGTATAACACATCCCCCTGCTCGAGTATAAGAAAGTCCCCTGATCGAGTATAACAAAGTCCCCTGATCGAGTATAACAAAGGCCCCTGATCGAGTCCAAAAAGGGCCATTGATCGAGTATAAAAAAGTCCCCTGATCTAGTATAACAAATGCCCCTGATCGAGTATAACAAAGGCCCCTCATCGAGTATAACAATGTTCCCTGATCGAGTATAACAAAGGCCCCTCATCGAGTATAACAATGTTCCCTGATCGAGTATAACAAAGCCGCCTAATCGAGTATAACAAAGGTCCCTCATTGAGTATAACAAAGTCCATTGGTCGAGTATAACAAAGTCCCCTGTTCGAGTCTAACAAAGTCCTCTAATCGAGTATAACAAATTCAACTCATCGAGTATAACAAAGTCCCCTTATCGAGTATAACAAAGGCCCCTGGTCGAGTATAACAAAGTCCTCTGATCGAGTATAAAAAAATTCCCCTGATCGAGTATAACAAAGTCCCCAAATCAAGTATAACAAATTCCCCTGATAGAGTATATCATATCCCCTGACCGAGTATAACAAAGTCCTCTGGTCGAGTATAACAAAGTCCCCTGATCGAGTATAACAAAGTCCCCTGGTCGAGTATAACAAAGTACCCATTGTCGAGTATAACAAAGCCCCTCATCGAGTATAACAAAGGCCCCTCATGGAGTATAACAAAGTCCCCTGATTGAGTATAACAAAGTCCCCTGATCGAGTATAGCAAAGTCCTCTGGTTGAGTATAATAAAGTCCCCTGGTCGAGTATAACAAAGTCCCCTGATCGAGTATAACAAAGGTCCCTCATTGAGTATAAGAAAGTTCATTGGTCAAGAATAAAAAAGTCCCCTGGTCGAGTATAACAAAGTCCCCAGATCGAGTATAACAAAGGCCCCTCATTGAGTATAACAAAGTCCATTGGTCAAGTATAAAGAAGTCCCCTTGTCGAGTATTACAAAGTCCCTAATCGAGTATAACAAAGTCCCCTGATCGAGTATAACAAAGCACCCTGGACGAGTATAACAAAGTCCCCTGATGGAGTATAACAAAGTCCCTAATCGAGTATAACAAAGTCCCCTGGTCCAATATAACAAAGACTCTGATCGAGTATAACATATACCCTCATCGAGTATAACAACGTCTCCTGGCGCAGTATAACAAAGTCCCCTGGTCGAGTATAACAAAGGGCCCTCATCAAGTAAGACAAAGTCCCTTGATCGAGTATAACAAAGTCCCCTGATCCTAGTATAACAAAGCCCACTGGACGAGTATAACAAAGACCCCTGATCCAGGTGTATTAAAGTCCCCTGATCGAGTATAACATATCCCTGATCGAGTATAACAAAGTCCCTGCTAGAGTATAACAAAGTCCCCTGGTCGAGTATAGCAAAGTTTTCTAATCGAGTATAACAAAGGCCCCTGATCGAGTATAACAAAGTCCCCTAATCAAGTATAACAAAGTCCCCTGATCGAGTATAACATATCCCCTGATCGAATATACCAAAGTCCTCTGCTCGAGTATAACAAAGTCCCCTGGTCGAGTATAATAAAGCCCCCTCATCGAGTATAACAAAGGCCCCTAATCGAGCATAACAAAGTCCCCTGATTGAGTATAACAATGTCAATTGGTCAATTAAAAAAAAGTCCCCTGATCGAGTAAAATAAAGTCCCCTGATCGAGTATAACAAAGGCCCCTCATTGAGTATAACAAAGTACATTGGTCAAGTATAAAAAAGTCCCCTGGTCGAGTATAACAAAGTCCCCTGATCGAGTATAACAAAGTCCCCTGGTCGAGTACAACAAAGTCCCCAGATCGAGTATAACAAAGGCCCTTCATCGAGTATAACAAAGTCCATTGGTCAAGTATAAAAAGCCCCCTGGTCGAGTATAAAAGTCCCCTGATCGAGTATAACAAAGTCCCCTGATCGAGTATAACAAAGCCTTCATCGAGAGGCAAGAAAGCCCCGACCGAGACACTTGCCCTACTCGAGTATAAGAAAGTCCCCTGATCGAGTATAACAAAGTCCCCTGACCGAGCATAACAAAGGTCCCTGATCGAGTCCAAAAAAGGTCCCTCATCGAATATAACAAAGTCCCCTGATCTAGTATAACAAAGGCCCCAGATCGTGTATGACAAAGGCCCTTATCGAGTATAACAAAGTCCCCTCATCGAGTATAACAAAGCCGCCTAATCGAGTATAACAAAGTCCCTTGGTCGAGTATAACAAAGTCCCTTGGTCGAGTATAACAAAGTCCACTGTTCGACTCTACCAAAGTCCCCTTATCGAGTATAAAAAATTCCCCTTATCGAGAATAACAAAGTCCCCTTATCGAGTATAACAAACTCCGGTGATCGAGTATAACAAAGTCCCCTGGTCGAGTTTAACAAAGTCCCCTGATCGAGTATAACAAAAGTCCCTTGATCGAGTGTAACAAAGTCCCTTGGTCGAGTATAACAAAGTTTTCTAATCGAGTATAACAAAGGCCCCTGGTCGAGTATAACAACGTCCCCTTTTTGAGTCTAACAAAGTCGCCTAATGAAGTATAACAAAGTCCCCTGGTCGAGTATAACAAAGTCCCCTGTACGAGTCTAACAAAGTCCCCTTATCGAGTATAACAAATTCCCCTTATCGAGTACAACAAAGTCCCCTTATCGAGTATATCAAAGTCTGGTGATCGAGTATAACAAATGCCCCTGGTCGAGTAAAACAAAGTCGCTAATGGAATATAACAAAACTCCCCTGATCGAGTTTAACAAAGTCCACTGATCGAGTATATAAAGTCCCATGGTCCAGTATAACAAAGTCCGCTGATCGAGTATAAAAAAGTCCCCTGGCCCAGTGTAACAAAGTCCCCATATCGAGCATAACAAAGTCCCCTGATCGATTATAACATAGTCCCTAACCGAGTATAACAAAGGCCTCTGGTCGCGTATAACAAAGTCCCCCGATCGAGTATAACATAGGCCCCTGATCGAGTCCAAAAAATGCCCCTAAACGAGTATAACAAGGTCCCCTGATCTAGTATAACAAAGGCCCCTGATCGAGTATAAAAAAGTCCCCTGGTCCAGTATAACAAAGTCCGCTGATTGAGTATAAAAAAGTCCCCTGGCCCAGTATAAGAAAGTCCCCATATCGAGCATAACAAAGTTCCCTGATCGATTATAACAAAGTTCCCTGGTCGAGTATAGCAAAGGGCCCTGATAGAGTAAGACAAAGTCCCCAGATCGAGTATACCACGTCCCCTGATCGAGTATAACAAAGCCCCATGGACGAGTATAACAAAGTCCCCTGATCGAGTATAACATATCCCCTCATCGAGTATAACAAAGTCTCCTGGCCCAGTGTAACAAAGTCCCCAGATCTAGCATAACAGACTCCCCTGATCGATTATAACATAGTCCCTGACCGAGTATAACAAAGGCCTCTGGTCGAGAATAACAAAGTCCCCTGGTCGAGAATAACAAATTCCTCTGATACAAGTATAACAAAGTCCGCTGATTGAGTATAAAAAAGTCCCCTGGCCCAGTATAACAAAGTCCCCATATCGAGTATAACAAAGTTCCCTGATCGATTATAACAAAGTCCCCTGGTCGAGTATAGCAAAGGGCCCTGATCGAGTAAGACAAAGTCCCCAGATCGAGTATAACAACGTCCCCTGATCGAGTATAACAAAGCCCCATGGACGAGTATAACAAAGTCCCCTGATCGAGTATAACATATCCCCCCATCGAGTATAACAAAGTCTCCTGGCCCAGTATAACAAAGTCCCCAGATCTAGCATAACAAAGTCCCCTGATCGATTATAACATAGTCCCTGACTGAGTATAACAAAGACCTCTGGTCGAGTATAACAAAGTCCCCTGGTCGAGAATAACAAATTCCTCTGATACTAGTATAACAAAGTCCCCTGATCGAATATATAAAAGTCCCCTGGCCCAGTATAACAAAGTCCCCATATAGAGCATAACAAAGTCCCCTGATCGATTATAACAAAGTCCCCTGGTCGAGTATAGCTAAGGGCCCTGATCGAGTATAACAAAGTCCCCTTGTCGAGAATAACAAAGTCTCCTGATCCTAGTATAACAAAGCCCCCTGGACGAGTATAACAAAGTCCCCAGATCGAGCATAAAAAAGTCCCCTGATCGATTATATCAAAATCCCCTGGTTCGAGTATAACAAAGGGCCCAGATCGAGTAAGACAAAGTCCCATGATCGAGTATAACAAAGTCCCTGGTGGAGTATAAAAAAAATTCTAATCGAGTATAACAAAGGCCCCTGGTCGAGTATAACAAAGTCCTCTGATCGAGTATAACAAAGTCCCCTGATCGAGTACAACAAAGTCCCCTAATCAAGTATAACAAAGTCCCCTGATCGAGTATAACATATCCCCTGATCGAGTATAACAAAGTCCTCTGGTCGAGAATAACAAAGTCCCCAGATCGAGTATAACAAAGTCCGTTGGTCAAGTATAAAAAAGTCCCTGGTCGAGTATAACAAAGTCCCCTGATCGAGTATAACAAAGTCCCCTGGTTGAGTATAGCAAAGTCCCCTGATCAAGTATAACAAAGCCTGCTGATCGAGTATAACAAAGTCCCCTGATCGAGTATAACAAAGCCCCCTGCTCGAGTATAAGAAAGTCCCCTGATCGAGTATAACAAAGTCCCCTGATCGAGTATAACAAAGGCAACTGATCGAGTCTAAAAAATGCCCCTAATCGAGTATAACAAAGTCCTCTGATCTAGTATAACAAAGGCCCCTGATCGATTATAACATAGTCATTGACTGAGTATAACAAAGGCCTCTGGTCGAGTATAACAAAGTCCCCTGATCGAGTATAACATAGGCCCCTGATCGAGTCCAAAATATGCCCGTAAACGAGAATAACAAAGTCCTCTGATCTTGTATAACAAAGGCCCCTGATCGAGTATAACAAAGGTACCTCATCGAGTATAACAAAGTCCCTTGTCGATTATAAAAAAGTACCCTGATCGAGAATAACAAAGTCCCCTGATCGAGTACAACAAAGCCCCCCTGGACGAGTATAACAAAGTCCCCTTATCGAGTATAACAAAGTCCCTTGATCGAGTATAACAAAAGTCCCCCGATCGATTATAACAAAGTCCCTTGATCGAGTATAAAAAAGTCCCCTTGTCCAGTATAACAACGTCCGCTGATCGAGTATTAAAAAGTCCCCTGGCCCAGTATAACAAAGTCCCCATATCGAGCATAACAAAGTCCCCTGATCGATTATAACAAAGTCCCCTGGTCGAGTATAACAAAGGGCCCTGATCGAGTAAGACAAAGTCCCCTGATCGAGTATAACAACGTCCCCTGATCGAGTTTAACAAAGCCCCATGGACGAGTATAACAAATTCCCCTGATCGAGTATAACATAGTCCCTTGATTGAGTATAACAAAAGTCCCCTGATCGAGTATAACAAAGTCTCCTGATCGTGTATAAAAAAGTCCCCTGGCCCAGTACAACAAAGTCCCCATATCGAGCATAACAAAGTCCTCTGATCGATTAACAAAGTCTCCTGGTCGAGTATAGCAAAGGGCCCTTATCGAGTAAGACAAAGTCCCCTGATCGAGTATAACAACGTCCCCTGATCGAGTATAACAAAGCCCCATGGACGAGTATAACAAAGTCCCCTGATCGAGTATAACAAAATCCCTGATGGAGTATAACAAAATCCCCTGGTCCAGTATAACAAAGTCCCCTGATCGAGTATAACATATCCCCTCATCGAGTATAACAAAGTCTCCTGGCCCAGTATAACAAAGTCCCAGATCGAGCATAACAAAGTCCCCTGATCGATTATAACAAAGTCCCCTGATCGACTATAACAAAGTCCCCTGATCGAGTATAACAAAGGCCCCTGATCGAGTCCAAAAAATGCCTCTGATCGAGTATAACAAAGTCCTCTGATCTAGTATAACAAAGGCCCCTGATCGATTATAAAATAGTCCCTAACCGAGTATAACAAAGGCCTCTGATCGAGTATAACAAAGTCCCCTGATCGAGTACAACATAGGCCCCTGATCGAGTCCAAAAAATGCACCTAAACGAGTATAACAAAGTCCACTAATCTAGTATAACAAAGGCCCCTGATCGAGTATAACAAAGGCACCTCATCGAGTATAACAAAGTCCCTGGTCGAGTATAACAAAGTCCCCTGATAGAGTATAACAAAGTCCCCTGATCGAGTATAACAAAGCCCCCCTGGACGAGTATAACAAAGTCCCCTTATCGAGTATAACAAATTCCCGTGATCGAGTATAACAAAGGCCCCTGGTCGAGTATAACAAAGTCCCTTGATCGAGTATAACAAAAGTCCTCTGATCGAGTATAACAAAGTCCGCTGATTGAGTATAAAAAAGTCTCCTGGCCCAGTATAACAAAGTCCCCATATCGAGCATAACAAAGTTCCCTGATCGATTATAACAAAGTCCCTTGGTCGAGTATAGCAAAGGGCCCTGATCGAGTAAGACAAAGTCCCCAGATCGAGTATAACAACGTCCCCTGATCGAGTATAACAAAGCCCCATGGACGAGTATAGCAAAGTCCCCTGATCGAGTATAACATATCCCCTCATCGAGTATAACAAAGTCTCCTGACCCAGTATAACAAAGTCCCCAGATCTAGCATAACAGAGTCCCCTGATCGATTATAACATAGTCCCTGACCGAGTATAACAAAGGCCTCTGGTCGAGAATAACAAAGTCCCCTGGTCGAGAATAACAAATTCCTCTGATACGAGTATAACAAAGTCCCCTGATCGAATATAAAAAAGTCCCCTGGCCCAGTATAACAAAGTCCTAAATAGAGCATAACAAAGTCCCCTGATCGATTATAACAAAGTCCCCTGGTCGAGTATAGCAAAGGGCCCTGATCGAGTATAACAAACTCCCTTTGTCGAGAATAACAAAGTCCCCTGATCCTAGTATGACAAAGCCCCCTGGACGAGTATAACAAAGTCTCCTGATCCTAGTATAACAAAGCCCCCAGGACGAGTGTAACAAAGTCCCCAGATCGACCATAAAAAAGTCTCCTGATCGATTATAACAAAGTCCCCTGGTTCGAGTATAACAAAAGGCCCTGATCGAGTAAGACAAAGTCCCATGATCGAGTAAAACAAAGACCCCTGAACCTAGTATAACAAAGTCCCCTGATCGAGTATAACATATCCCCTGATCGAGTATAACAAAGTCCCTGGTGGAGTATAAAAAAAATTCTAATCGAGTATAACAAAGTCCCCTCTGATCGAGTATAACAAAGTCCCCTGATAGTATAACAAAGTCCCCTAATCAAGATAACAAAGTCCCCTGATCGTATAACATATCCCCTGATCGAGTATAACAAAGTCCTCTAATCTAGTATAACAAAGGCCCCTGATCGACTATAACATAGTCCCTGACGGAGTATAACAAAGGCCTCTGGTCGAGTATAACAAAGTCCCCTGATCGAGTATAACATAGGCCCCTGATCGAGTCCAAAAAATGCCCCTAAACGAGAATAACAAAGTCCTCTGATCTTGTATAACAAAGGCCCCTGATCCAGTATAACAAAGGTACCTCATCGAGTATAACAAAGTCCCTTGTTGATTATAAAGAAGTCCCCTGATCGAGAATAACAAAGTCCCCTGATCGAGAATAACAAAGCCCCCCTGGACGAGTATAACAAAGTCCCCTTATCGAGTATAACAAAGTCCCTTGATCGAGTATAACAAAAGTCCCCTGATCGATTATAACAAAGTCCCTTGATCGAGTATAAAAAAGTCCCCTGGACCAGTATAACAAAGTCCGCTGATCGAGTATAAAAAAGTCCCCTGGCCCAGTATAACAAAGTCCCCATATCGAGCAAAACAAAGTCCCCTGATCGATTATAACATAGTCCCTTGATTGAGTATAACAAAAGTCTTCTAATCGAGTATAACAAAGTCCCCTGATCGAGTATAAAAAAGTCCTCTGGCCCAGTACAACAAAGTCCCCATATCGAGCATAACAAAGTCCCCTGGTCGAGTATAGCAAAGGGCCCTGATTGAGTAAGACAAAGTCCCCTGATCGAGTATAACAACGTCCCCTGATCGAGTATAACAAAGCCCCATGGACGAGTATAACAAAGTCCCCTGATCGAGTATAACAAAGTCCCTGATGGAGTATTACAAAATCCCCTGGTCCAGTATAACAAAGTCCCCTGATCGAGTATAACATATCCCCTCATCGAGTATAACAAAGTCTCCTGGTCCAGTATAACAAAGTCCGCTGATCGAGTATAAAAAAGTCCCCTGATCGAGTATACCAAAGTCCCCATATCGAGCATAACAAAGTTCCCTGATCGATTATAACAAAGTCCCCTGGTCGAGTATAGCAAAGGGCCCTCATCGAGTAAGACAAAGTCCCCTGATCGAGTATAACAACGTCCCCTGATCGAGTATAACAAAGCCCCATTAACGAGTATAACAAAGTCCCCTGATCGAGTATAACATATCCCCTCATCGAGTATAACAAAGTCTCCTGGCACAGTATAACAAAGTCCCCAGATCGAGCATAACAAAGTCCCCTTATCGATTATAACATAGTCCCTGACCGAGTATAACAAAGGCCTCTGGTCGAGTATAACAAAGTCCCCGGGTCGAGAATAACAAAGTCCCCTGATACTAGTATAACAAAGTCCCCTGATCGAGTATAAAAAAGTCCCCTGGCCCAGTATATCAAAGTCCCCATATCGAGCATAACAAAGTCCCCTGATCGATTATAACAAAGTCCCCTGGACCAGTAAAACAAAGCCCCCTGATCGATTATAACAAAGTCCCCTGGTCCAGTATAACAAAGTCCCCTGATCGAGTATAACATATCCACCTGATCGAGTATAACAAAGTCCCCTGATCCAGTACAACAAATTCCCCTGGTCCAGTAAAACAAAGCCTCCTGATCGATGATAACAAAGTCCCCTGTTCCAGTATAACAAAGTCCCCTGTTCGAGTATAACATATCCACCTGATCGAGTATAACAAATTCCCCTGACCGAGTATTACACAGGCCTCTGAGCGAGTATAACAAAGTCCCCTGATCGAGTATAACAAAGTCCCCTGATTGAGTATAACTAAGTCCCCTGGTCCAGTATAACAAAGTCCCCTGATCGAGTATAACAAAGTCCCCTGATCGATTATAACATAGTCCCCTGGTCGAGTATAACAAAGGGCCCTGATCGAGCAAGACAAAGTCCCCTGATCGAGTAAAACAAAGTCCCCTAATCAAGTATAACAAAGTCACCTGATCGAGTATAACAAAGTCCCCTGATCCTAGTATAACAAAGCCCACTGGACAAGTATACCAAAGTCCCCTGAACCGAGTACAACAAAGTCCCCTGATCGAGTATAACATATCCCGTGATCGAGTATAACAAAGTCCTCTGATCGAGTATAACAAAGTCCCCTGATCGAGTATAAGAAAGTCCCCTAATCAAGTATAACAAAATCACCTGATCGAGTAAAACCTATCCCCTGATCGAGTATAGCAATGTCCTCTGGTCGAATATAACAAAGTCCACTGATCGAGTATAACAAACTCCCTTGGTCCAGTACAACAAAGTACTCAGATCGAGTATAACAAAGGCCCCTCATCGAGTATAACGAATTCCCCTTATCGAGTATAACAAAGTCCCCTTAACGAGTATAACAAAGTCCGGTGATCGAGTATAACAAAGGCCCCTTGTCGAGTATAACAAAGTTCCCTGATCGAGTATAATAAAAGTCCCCTGATCGAGTATAAAAAAGTCCCATGGTCCAGTATAACATAGTCCGCTGATCGAGTATAAAAAAGTCCCCTGGCCCAGTATAATAAAGTCCGCATATCGAGCATAACAAAGTCCCCTGATCAATTATAACAAAGTCCCCTAAACGAGTATAGAAAAGGGCCCTGATCGAGTAGAACAAAATCCCCTAATCGAGTATAACAATGTCCCCTGACCGAGTATAACAAAGCCCCCTGGACGAGTATAACAAAGTCCCCTGACCGAGTATAACAAAGTCCCTGATCGAGTATAACAAAGTCCCCTGGACCAGTATAACACAGTCCCCTGATCGAGTATAACAAAAGTCCCCTGATCGAGTATAACAAAGTCCCCGAATTGAGTATACCAAAGTTCCCTGATCGAGTATAACAAGGTCCTCTGGGTGAGTATAACAAAGTCCCCTGATCGAGTGTAACATATCCCCTGATTGAGTATACCAAAGTTCCCTGATCGAGTATAACAAGGTCCTCTGGGCGAGTAAAACAAAGTCCTCTGGTCGAGTATAAAAAAGTCCCCTTCTCGAGTATAACAAAGTCTCTAGATCGAGTATAACAAAGGCCCCTCATCGAGTATAACAAAGTCCATTGGTCAAGTATAAAAAAGTTCCGTGGTCGAGTATACAAAGTCCCCTTATCGAGTTTAACAAAGTCCCCTGGTCGAGTATAGCAAAGTCCTCCCTAATTTGAGATACATATCCTCTGCTTGAGTATACGAACGTCTCCCCTACTCCAGTATAACAAAGTCCCCTGCAGATCCCTTGATCGATTATAAAGTCCCTAATGAGAGAAGTAGCATTCTGATCAAGATAAAGTCCTTTAATTCAAACAGTAAATGTCCTCCTCAATTGAGACTAAAGTCTGAAAAATGCAGTCTCAGATTCAGCAACAGTCCTCTGTCCACAGGCGTCTCTAAGTATATAAAGTCCCCGGGTTCAGTAAAATAAAAGTCCTGGATCCTGAAAAAGATATTAAAGTCCTTGATATACTGTCCAGACTGATCTATATAACAGATTTAAAGTCCTCTCATTGAAAACAAAGTCTCATCCAAGATGCAACAAAGCCCACTGGACAAGTATAACAAAGTCCCCTGAACCGATTATAAAAAAGTCCCCTGATCGAGTATAACATATCCCCTAATCGAGTATAACAAAGTCCTCTGATCGAGTATACCAAAGTCCCCTGATCGAGTATAACAAAGTCCCCTAATCAAGTATAACAAAGTCCCCAGATCGAGTATAACAAAGTCCCCTGATCGAGTATAACAAATTCCACTTATCGAATATAACAAAGTCCCTTGATCGAGTATATCAAAATCCCTGGTCGAGTATAACAATGCTTTCTAATCGAGTATAACAAAGTCCTCTGATCGAGTATAACAAAGTCCCCTTATCGAGTATAACAAATTCCCCTAATCGAATATAACAAAGTCCCTTGATCGAGTATAACAAAACCCCCTGGTCGAGTAAAACAAAGTTTTCTAATCGAGTATAACAAAGTCCTCTCATCGAGTATAATAAAGTCCCCTGATCGAGTATAACAAAGTCCACTAATCAAGTATAACAAAGTCCGCTGATCGAGTGTAACAAAGTCCTCTGGTCGAGTCTAACAAAGTCCCCTGATCGAGTATAACAAAGTCCCCTGGTCGAGTACAACAAAGTACCCTCATCGTTTATAACAAAAGCCCCTCATCGAGTATAGCAAAGTCCATTGGTCAAATATAGGAAAGTCAACTGATCGAGTATGACAAAGTTCCCTGATTAATTATAAAAAAGTTCTCTGGTCGAGTATAACAATGTTCCTTGATCGAGTATAACAAAGACCACTGGTCATGTATAACAAAGCCCCCTCATCGAGTATAACAAAGGCCCCTAATCGAGTATAACAAAGTCCCCTGATTGACTATAACATATCCCCTGATCGAGTATAAGAAAGTCCCCTAATCGAGTATAACAAAGCCTCCTAATCGAGTATAACAAAGTCCCCTGATCGAGTATAAGAAAGCCCCCTGCTCGAGTATAAGAAAGTCCCCTGATCGAGTATAAGAAAGTCCCTAGATCGAGTATAACAACGGCACCTCATCGAGTATAACAAAGTCCATTGGTCAAGTATAAAAAAGTCCCCTGGTCGAGTATAACAAAGTCCCCTGATCGAGTATAACAAAGTCCCCTGATCGAGTATAGCAAAGTCCCCTGATCGAGTATAACAAAGCCTCCTGATCGATTATAACAAAGTCCCCTGATCGAGTATAACAAAGCCCACTGCTCGAGTATAAGAAAGTCTCATCATCGAGTATAACAAAGTCCCCTTCTCGAGCATAACAAAGTCCCTAGATCGAGTATAACAAAGGCCCCTCATCAAGTACAACAAATTCCATTGGTCAAGTATAAAAAAGTCCCCTGGTCGAGTATAACAAAGTCATCTGATCGAGTATAACAAAGTCCCCTGATCGAGTATAACAAAACCTCCTGATCGAGTATAACAAAGTCCCCTGATCGAGTATTAAAAGCCCCCTGCTCGAGTATAAGAAAGTCCCTTGATCGAGTATAATAAAGTCCCCTGATCGAGTATAACAAAGTCCCCTGGTCGAGTATAACAAAGGCCCCTCATCGATTATAACAAAGTCCATTGGTCAAGTATAAAAAAGTCCCCTGGTCGAGTATAACAAAGCCCCCTCATCGAGTATAACAAAGGCCCCTAATCCAGTATAACAAAGTCCCTGATTGAGTATAACAAAGTAACCTGATCGAGTATAACATATCCCCTGATCGAGTATAACAAAGTCCTCTGGTCGAGTATAAAAAAGTCCCCTAATCGAGTATAACAAAGTCCCCTTCTCAAGTATAACAAAGTCCCTAGATCGAGCATAACAAAGACCCCTCATCGAGTATAACAAAGTCCATTGGTCAAGTATAAAAAAGTCCCCTGGTCGTGTATAACAAAGTCCCCTGATCGAGTATAACAAAGTCCCCTGGTCGAGTATAGCAAAGTCCCCTGGTCCAGTATAACAAAGTCCTTTGACCGAGTATAACATATCCCCTGCTTGAGTATAACAACGTCTCCTGGCCCAGTATAACAAAGTCCCCAGATCGAGCATAACAAAGTCCCCTTATCGATTATAACATAGTCCCTGACCGAGTATAACAAAGGCCTCTGGTCGAGTATAACAAAGACCCCGGGTCGAGAATAACAAAGTCCCCTGATACTAGTATAACAAAGTCCCCTAATCGAGTATAAAAAGTCCCCTGGCCCAGTATATCAAAGTCCCCATATCGAGCATAACAAAGTCCCCTGGTCGATTATAACAAAGTCCCCTGGTCCAGTAAAACAAAGCCCCCTGATCGATTATAACAAAGTCCCCTGGTCCAGTATAACAAAGTCCCCTGATCGAGTATAACATATCCACCTGATCGAGTATAACAAAGTCCCCTGATCCAGTACAACAAAGTCCCCTGGTCCAGTAAAACAAAGCCTCCTGATCGATGATAACAAAGTCCCCTGGTCCAGTATAACAAAGTCCCCTGATCGAGTATAACATATCCACCTGATCGAGTATAACAAATTCCCCTGACCGAGTATTACAAAGGCATCTGAGCGAGTATAACAAAGTCCCCTGATCGAGTATAACAAAGTCGCCTGATCGAGTATAACTAAGTCCCCTGGTCCAGTATAACAAAGTCCCCTGATCGAGTATAACAAAGTCCCCTGATCGATTATAACAAAGTCCCCTGGTCGAGTATAACAAAGGGCCCTGATCGAGCAAGACAAAGTCCCCTGATCGAGTAAAACAAAGTCCCCTGATCCTAGTATAACAAAGCCCACTGGACAAGTATACGAAAGTCCCCTGAACCGAGTACAACAAAGTCCCCTGATCGAGTATAACATATTCCCTGATCGAGTATAACAAAGTCCTCTGATCGAGTATAACAAAGTCCCCTGATCGAGTATAAGAAAGTCCCCTAATAAAGTATAACAAAGTCACCTGATCGAGTAAAACCTATCCCCTGATCGAGTATAACAATGTCCTCTGGTCGAATATAACAAAGTCCACTGATCGAGTATAACAAAGTCCCCTGGTCCAGTATACCAAAGTACTCAGATCGAGTATAACAAAGGCCCCACATCGAGTATAACAAATTCCCCTTATCGAGTATAACAAAGTCCCCTTAACGAGTATAACAAAGTCCGGTGATCGAGTATAACAAAGGCCCCTTGTCGAATATAACAAAGTCCCCTGATCGAGTATAACAAAAGTCCCCTGATCGAGTATAAAAAAGTCCCATGGTCCAGTATAACAAAGTCCGCTGATCGAGTATAAAAAAGTCCCCTGGCCCAGTATAATAAAGTCCGCATATCGAGTATAACAAAGTCCCCTGATCGATTATAACAAAGTCCCCTGGACGAGTAAAGAAAAGGGCCCTGATCGAGTATAACAATGTCTCCTGACCGAGTATAACAAAGTCCCCTGACCGAGTATAACAAAGTCCCTGATCGAGTATAACAAAGTCTCCTGGACCAGTATAACAAAGTCCCCTGATCGAGTATAACAAAAGTCCTCTGATCGAGTATAACAAAGTCCCCTGATTGAGTATACCAAAGTCCCCTGATCGAGTATAACAAGGTCCTCTGGGTGAGTATAACAAAGTCCCCTGATCGAATATAACATATCCCCTGATCGAGTAAAACAAAGTCCTCTGGTCGAGTATAAAAAAGTCCCCTTCTCGAGTATAACAAAGTCTCTAGATCGAGTATAACAAAGGCCCCTCATCGAGTATAACAAAGTCCATTGGTCAAGTATAAAAAAGTTCCGTGGTCGAGTATAACCGTACTTCTGATCCTAAAGGTATAACAAAAATTTTCCTGGTCACGTGGCATAACAAAGTCCTATTCGTAGGCAAAGTCCCCTGATCAGGTATAACATGTCCTGCTCTAAAGTATAACAACGTCTCTGGCCCGATATAACAAAAGTCCACAGATCGAGAGCATAACAAAGTCCCTGATCGATTATAACAAAATCCCCCTGGTCGAGAGTATAGCAAAGGGCCCTGATCGAGTAAGACAAAGTCCCCTGATCGAATATAACAAAGTCCCCTGACCGAGTATAACAAAGCCCCCTGGACGAGTATAACAAAGTCCCCTGACCGAGTATATCAAAGTCCCTAATCGAGTATAACAAAGTCCCCTGGTCCAGTATAACAAAGGCCTCTGGGCGAGTATAACAAAGTCCCTTCGTGGAGAATAACAAAGTCCCCTGATCCTAGTATAACAAAGCCCGCTGGATGAGTATAACAAAGTCCCCTGATCGAGTATAACAAAGTCCTCTGATCGAGTATAACAAAGTCCCCTGGTCGAGTATAACATATCCCCTAATCGAGTATAACAAAGTCCTCTGATCGAGTATACCAAAGTCCCCTGATCGCGTATAAAAAAGTCCCCTAATCAAGTATAACAAAGTCCCCAGATCGAGTATAACAAAGTCCCCTGATCGAGTATAACACATTCCCCTTATCGAATATAACAAAGTCCCTTGATCGAGTATATCAAAATCCCCTGGTCGAGTATAACAAAGTTTTCTAATCGAGTATAACAAAGTCCTCTGATCGAGTATAACAAAGTCCCCTTATCGAGTATAACAAATTCCCCTAATCGAATATAACAAAGTCCCTTGATCGAGTATAACAAAATCCCCTGGTCGAGTATAACAAAGTTTTCTAATCGAGTATAACAAAGTCCTCTCATCGAGTATAACAAAGTCCCCTGATCGAGTATAACAAAGTCCACTAATCAAGTATAACAAAGTCCGCTGATCAAGTGTAATAAAGTCCTCTGGTCGGGTATAACAAAGTCCCCTGATCGAGTATAACAAAGTCCCCTGGTCGAGTACAACAAGGTCCCCTCATCGTTTATAACAAAACCCCCTCATCGAGTATAGCAAAGTTCATTGGTCAAATATAGGAAAGTCAACTGATCGAGTATGACAAAGTTCCCTGATTAATTATAAAAAATTTCCCTGGTCGAGTATAACAATGTTCCCTGATCGAGTATAACAAAGACCTCTGGTCAAGTATAACAAAGCCCCCTCATCGAGTATAACAAAGGCCCCTAATCGAGTATAACAAAGTCCCCTGATTGACTATAACATATCCCCTGATCGAGTATAAGAAAGTCCCTTGATCGAGTATAACAAAGCCTCCTAATCGAGTATAACAAAGTCCCCTGATCGAGTATAAAAAAGCCCCCTGCTCGAGTATAGAAAGTCCCCTGATCGGGTATAAAGAAAGTCCCTGGTCCCGAGTAACAACACTCATCGAGTATAACAAAGTCATTGGTCCAGAGTATAAGATCCCCTGGTCGAGTATAACAAAGTCCCCTGATCGACTATAACAAAGTCCACTGATCAAGTATAACAAAGCCCCTTGATCGAGCATAACAAAGTCCCCTGATCGAGTATAACAAAGTCCCCTGATCAGGTATAACAAAGCCCCTCATCGGGAATAACAAATTCCCCTTATCGAGTATAACAAAGTCCCATGATCGAGTATAACAATGGCCCCTTATCGAGTATAACAAAGGCCCCTGATCGAGTACAACAAAGATCCATTGGTCAGAGTATAAAAAAGTCCCTGGTCGATATAGCAAGTTCCCCGTCGGGTATAACATATCCCTGATCGAGTATAACAAAGTCCTCTGTTCGGTATAAAAAGTCCCTGATCGGAGTAACAAAGTCCCCTTCTCAAGTATAACAAAGTCCCTAGATCGAGCATAACAAAGACCCCTCATCGAGTATAACAAAGTCCATTGGTCAAGTATAAAAAAGTCCCCTGGTCGTGTAAAACAAAGTTCCCTGATCGAGTATAACAAAGTCCCCTGGTCGAGTATAGCAAAGTCCCCTGATCGAGTATAACAAAGCCTCTTGATCGAATATAACAAAGTCCCCGGGTCCAGTATAACAAAGTCCCCTGACCGAGTATAACATACCCCCTGCTTGAGCATAACAACGTCTCCTGGCCCAATATAACAAAGTCCCCAGATCGAGCATAACAAAGTCCCCTTATCGATTATAACATAGTCCCTGACCGAGTATAACAAAGGCCTCTGGTCGAGTATAACAAAGTCCCCGGGTCGAGAATAACAAAGTCCCCTGATACTAGTATAACAAAGTCCCCTGATCGAGTATAAAAAAGTCCCCTGGCCCAGTATATCAAAGTCCCCATATCGAGCATAACAAAGTCCCCTGATCGATTATAACAAAGTCCCCTGGTCCAGTAAAACAAAGCCCCCTGATCGATGATAACAAAGTCCCCTGGTCCAGTATAACAAAGTCCCCTGAACGAGTATAACATATCCACCTGATCGAGTATAACAAATTCCCCTGACCCATTATTACAAAGGCCTCTGAGCGAGTATAACAAAGCCCCCTGATCGAGTATAACAAAGTCCCCTAATCGAGTATAACAAAGTCCCCTGATCCAGTACAACAAAGTCCCCTGGTCCAGTAAAACAAAGCCTCCTGATCGATGATAACAAAGTCCCCTGGTCCAGTATAACAAAGTCCCCTGATCGAGTATAACATATCCACCTGATCGAGTATAACAAATTCCC
>NW_024719658.1:0-11132 GCF_018991925.1 Homarus americanus
AACCACTACAGGTACTACATCACCAACCACAACAGCCACTAAATCACCAACTACAACAGCCACTAAATCATCAACCACTACAGGTACTACATCACCAACAACTACAGGTACTAGATTACCAACCACTACAGGTACTACATCTGCAACCACTACAGGTACTACATCACCACCCACTTCAGGAACTACATCAACAACCACTTCAGGTACTAGATTACCAACCACTACAGGTACTACATCTACAACCACTACAGGTACTACATCACCAACCACTACAGGTACTACATCACCAACCACTACAGGTACTACATCACCAACCACTACAGGTACTACATCACCAACCACTGCAGGAACTACATCACCAACCACTACAGGTACTACCTCACCAACCACTACAGGTACTACATCACCAACGACTACAGGTACTACATCACCAACCACTACAGGTACTACATCACCAACCACTACATGTACTACATCACCAACCACTGCAGGTACTACATCACCAACCACTACCCAGGTGCTACATCACCAACCACTGGGTAAGCCATCTGCTTCTGCAGGTACTGCATCACCAACCACTGCGGGTACTATGCAGCCACTGCGGGTGTGCATCTGAAACCACTGCGGGTGCACCATCACCAGCCACTATGGGTACTACATCACCAACCACTGCAGGTACTGCATCACCAACCACTGCCGGGTACCTTATCTTTAACTGCGGTGCGCTGCATCACCAGCACTGCCGGGTAATGCATCACCAACCACTGCGGGTGCATCGCCTGCCACTGCGGGTGCTACATCACCAACCACTGCGGGTGCATCATAACCACTGCAGGTACTACATCACCAACCACTGCAGGTAATACATCACCAACGACTGCAGGTAATACATCACCAACTACTACAGGTACTACATCACCAACCACTACAGGTACTACATCACCAACCACTGCAGGTAATACATCACCAACCACTGCAGGTACTACATCACCAACCACTACAGGTACTACATCACCAACCACTGCAGGTATTACATCACTAACCACTGCAGGTACTACATCACCAACCACTGCAGGTAATACATCACGAACGACTGCAGGTAATACAACACCAACTACTACAGGTACTACATCACCAACCACTGCAGGTATTACATCACCAACCACTACAGGTACTACATCACCAACCACTACAAGTACTACATCACTAAACTAAGCAGGTACTACATCACCAACCACTACAGGTACTACATCACCAACGACTACAGGTACTACATCACCAACCACACAGGTGTACTACATCACCAATCACTACAGGTACTTCATCACCTCAACCACTACAGGTAATACATCACCACAACAGGTACTACATCACCAACCACTACAGGTACTAGATTACCAACCACTACAGGTGTACTACATCTACACCACTACAGGTACTACATCACCACCCACCTCCAGGTACCACATCACCAACCACTTGCAGGTACTAGATTACCAACCACTAAGCAGGTATCACATCTACAACAACTACAGGTACTACATCACCAACCACTACAGGTACTACATCACCAACCACTACAGATACTACATCACAAACCACTGCAGGTACTACATCACCAACCACTACAGGTACTACATCACCAAACACTGCAGGTACTACATCACCAACCACTACAGGTACTACATCCCCAACCACTACAGGTACTACATCACCAACCACTACAGGTACTACATCACCAACCACTGCAGGTACTACATCACCAACCACTACAGGTACTACATCACCAACCACTACAGGTACTACATCACCAGCCACTACAGGTACTACAAAACCAACCACTACAGGTACTACATCACCAATAACTACAGGTACTACATCACCAACCACAACAGCCACTAAATCACCAACTACAACAGCCACTAAATCACCAACCACTACAGGTACTACATCACCAACCACTACAGGTACTACATCAACGACCACTACAGGTACTACATCACCAACCACTACAGGTACTACATCACCAACCACTACAGGTACTAGATTACCAACCACTACAGGTTTTACCTCACCAGTCACTACAGGTACTAAATCACCGACCACTACAGGTAGTAAATCACCAACCACTACAGGTACAACATCACCAACCACTACAGGCACTACATCGCAAACCACTACAGATATTAAATCACCAACCACCACAGATACTAAATCATTAACCACTTCTGGTATTATATCACTAAACTCTAAAGGTATTAAATCACCATCCACTACAGCTAGGAAATCACCAACCACAACAGCCACTAAATCACCAACTACAACAGCCACTAAATCACCAACCACTACAGGTACTCGCATCACCAACCACTACAGGTACTACATCACCAACCACTACAGTACTAGATTACCAACCACTACAGATACTACATCAACAACCACTACAGGTACTACATCACCAACCACTACAGGTACTACATCACCAACCACTGCAGGTACAAAATCACCAACGACTACAGTTACTACATCACCAACCATTACTGATACTACATCACCAACCACTACAGGTACTAGATTACCAACCACTACAGATACTACATCAACAACCACTACAGGTACTACATCACCAACCACTACAGGCACAACATCAACAACCACTGCAGGTACTAAATCACCAACGACTACAGTTACTACATCACCAACCATTACAGGTACTAAATCACCAATCACTACAGGTACTACATCACCAACCACTACAGGTACTACATCACCAACCACTACAGGTACTACATCACCAATCACTACAGATACTACATCACCAATCACTACAGGTACTACGTCGCCAACCACTACAGGTACTACATCACCAGCTACTACAAGTTCTACATCACAAACCACTACAGGTACTACATCACCAACCACTACAGGTACTACATCACCAGCCACTACAGGTACTACAAAACCAACCACTACAGGTACTACATCACCAACCACTACAGGTACTAGATTACCATCCACTACAGATACTACATCAACAACCACTACAGGTACTACATCACCAACCATTACAGGTACTACATCACCAATCACTACAGGTACTTCATCACCAACCACACAGGTATACATCACCAATCACTACAGGTACTAATACCATCACCAACCACAACCACTAGGTACTACATCACCAACACACTGCAGGTACTACATCACCAACTACCAGGTACTACATTACCAACCACTACAGGTACTACATCTACAACCACTACAGGTACTACATCACCAACCACTACAGGTACTACATCACCAACCACTACAGATACTACATCACAAAACCACTGCAGGTACTACATCACCAACCACTACAGGTACTACATCACCAACCACTGCAGGTACTACATCACCAACCACTACAGGTACTACATCCCCAACCACTACAGGTACTACATCACCAACCACTACAGGTACTACATCACCAACCACTGCAGGTACTACATCACCAACCACTACAGGTACTACATCACCAACCACTACAGGTACTACATCACCAGCCACTACAGGTACTACAAAACCAACCACTACAGGTACTACATCACTAATCACTACAGGTGCTACATCACCAACCACAACAGCCACTAAATCACCAACTACAACAGCCACTAAATCACCAACCACTACAGGTACTATATCACCAACCACTACAGGTACTACATCACCAACCACTACAGGTACCAGATTACCAACCACTACAGATACTACATCAACAACCTCTACAGGTACTACATCACCAACCACTACAGGTACTACATCACCAACCACTACAGGTACTACATCACCAACGAATACAGGTACTACATCACCAACCATTACAGGTACTACATCACCAATCACTACAGGTACTACATCACCAAAAACTGCATTTACTACATCACCAACCACTACAGGTACTACATCTCCAACCACTATAGGTACTACATCACCAACCACTACAGGTACTACATCACCAACCACTGCAGGTACTACATCACCAAACACTACAGGTACTAAATCACCAATCACTACAGGTACTACATCACCAACCACAACAGCCACTAAATCACCAACTACAACAGCCACTAAATCACCAACCACTACAGGTACTGCATCACCAACCACTACAGGTGCTACATCACCAACCACTACAGGTACTAGATTACCAACCACTACAGATACTACATCAACAACCACTACAGGTACTACATCACCAACCACTACAGGTACTACATCACCAACCACTGCAGGTACTAAATCACCAACGACTACAGTTACTACATCACCAACCATTACAGGTACTACATCACCAATCACTACAGGTACTACGTCACCAACCACTACAGGTAATACATCACCAACCACTACAGGTACTACATCACCAACCACTACAGTTACTACATCACCAACCATTACAGGTACTACATCACCAAACACTGCAGGTAATGGCACCAATCACTAAGCAGGTACTATACTACCAACCACTGCTATGTACACATCACCAACCACTACAGGTACTACATCACCAACCACTACAGTTACTACATCACCAACCATTACAGGTACTACATCACTAACCACTACAGGTACTAAAGCACCAACCACTACAGGTACTACATCACCAACCACTACAGGAAAATATATCACCAACCACTCACAGGTACTACATCACCAACCACTACAGTACTACATCACCAACCACTGCAGGAACTACATCACCAACCACTACAGGTACTACATCACCAACCACTACAGGTACTACATCACCAACGACTACAGGTACTACATCACCAACAACTACAGGTACTAGATTACCAACCACTACAGGTACTACATTTACAACCACTACAGGTACTACATCACCACCCACGTCAGGTACTACATCACCAACCACTTCAGGTACTAGATTACCAACCACTACAGGTACTACATCTACAAACACTACAGGTACTACATCACCAACCACTACAGGTACTACATCACCAACCACTATAGGTACTACATCACCAACCACTATAGGTACTACATCAACGACCACTACAGGTACTACATCACCAACCGTTACAGGTACTACATCACCAACCACTTCAGGTACTAGATTACCAACCACTACAGGTACTACATCACCAACCACTGCAGATACTACATCACAAACCACTGCAGGTACTACATCACCAACCACTACAGGTACTACATCACCAACCACTACAGGTACTACATCACCAACCACTACAGGTACTACATCACCAACCACTACAGGTACTACATCACCAACCACTACAGGTACTACATCACCAACCACTACAGGTACTACATCACCAACCACTACAGGTACTACATCACCAACCACTACAGGTACTACATCACCAACCACTACAGGTACTACATCACCAACCACTACAGGTACTACATCACCAACCACTACAGGTACTACATCACCATCCACTACAGGTACTACATCACCAACCATCATACAGGTACTAAATCAACCAACCACTTTCGCAGGTTCAACATCACCAACCATTGCAGGTACTACATCACCAATCACTACAGGTACTACATCAACAACCAATACAGGTAATACATCACCAAACACTACAGGTACCACATCATCAACCACTGCAGGTAGTACATCACCAACCATCATATACTACATCACCAAACACTGCAGGTACTACATCACAAAACCACTACAGGTACTACATCACCAACCACACTACAGGTACTACATCACCAACGACTACAGGTACTACATCACCAACCATTACAGGTACTACATCACCAATCACTACAGGTACTTCATCACCAACCACTACAGGTAATACATCACCAACCATAACAGGTACTACATCTCCAACCACTACAGGTACTAGATTACCAACCACTACAGGTACTACATCTACAACCACTACAGGTACTACATCACCACCCACTTCAGGTACTACATCACCAACCACTTCAGGTACTAGATTACCAACCACTATAGGTACTACATCTACAACCACTACAGGTACTACATCACCAACCACTACAGGTACAACATCTCCAAACACTGCAGGTACTACATCACAAACCACTACAGGTACTACATCACCAACCACAAGAGCCACTAAATCACCAACTACAACAGCCACTAAATCATCAACCACTACAGGTACTACATCACCAACAACTACAGGTACTAGATTACCAACCACCAAGGGTAAGTACTACATCTACAAACCACTACAGGTACTAAGACCACCACCCAATTTCCAGGTACTACATCACCAACCACTTCTGGTGTACCAGGATTACCAAATCATCACACAGGTACCACATCTACAACCACTACAGGTTCTACATCACCAACCACTACAGGTACTACATCACCAACTACTACAGGTACTACATCACCAACCACAACAGCCACTAAATCACCAACTACAACAGCCACAAAATCATCAACCACTACAGGTGCTACATCACCAACAACTACAGGTACTAGATTACCAACCACTACAGGTACTACATCACCACCCACTTCAGGTACTACATCACCAACCAATTCAGGTACTAGATTACCAACCACTACAGGTACTACATCTACAACCACTACAGGTACTACATCACCAACCACTACAGGTACTACATTACCAACCACTACAGGTACTACATCACCAACCACTACAGGTACTACATCAACGACCACTACAGGTACTACATCACCAACCACTACAGGTACTTCATCACCAACCACTTCAGGTACTAGATTACCAACCACTACAGGTACTACATCACCAACCACCTCAGGTACTATATCACCAACCACTGCAGGTTCTACATCACCAACCACTACAGGTACTACATCACCATCCACTACAGGTACTACATCACCAACCACTACAGGTACTACATCACCATCCACTACAGGTACTACATCACCAACCAATACAGGTACTACATCACCAACAACTGCAGGTACTACATCTCCAACGACTACAGGTACATCACCAACCACTGCAGGTACTACATCACCAGCCACTACAGGTACTACAAAACCAACCACTACAGGTACTACATCACCAATCACTACAGGTACTACATCACCAACCACAACAGCCACTAAATCACCAACTACAACAGCCACTAAATCACCAACCACTACAGGTACTATATCACCAACCACTACAGGTACTACATCACCAACCACTACAGGTACTAGATTACCAACCACTACAGATACTACATTAACAACCTCTACAGGTACTACATCACCAACCACTACAGGTACTACATCACCAACCACTACGGGTACTACATCACCAACGAATACAGGTACTACATCACCAACCATTACAGGTACTACATCACCAATCACTACAGGTACTACATCACCAACCACTGCAGGTAGTACATCACCAACCACTACAGGTACTACATCACCAAAAACTGCATTTACTACATCACCAACCACTTCAGGTACTACATCTCCAACCACTACAGGTACTACATCACCAACCACTACAGGTACTACATCACCAACCACTGCAGGTACTACATCACCAACCACTACAGGTACTACATCACCAATCACTACAGGTACTACATCACCAACCACAACAGCCACTATATCACCAACCACAACAGCCACTAAATCACCAACCACTACAGGTACTGCATCACCAACCACTACAGGTACTACATCACCAACCACTACAGGTACTACATCACCAGTCACTACAGGTACTACATCACCAGCCACTACAGGTACTACATCACTAGCCACTACAGGTTCTACATCACAAACCACTACACGTACTACATCACCAGCCACTACAAGTTCCACATCACCAACCACTACAGGTACTAAATTACCGACCACTACAGGTACTACATCACCAACCACTACAGGTACTACATCACCAACCACTATAGGCACTAAATCACTAAAAACTACAGGTACTCCATCACCAACCACTACAGGTACTACATCACCGAACACTACAGGTACTACATCACCGACCAATACAGGTACTACATCACCAACCACTACAGGTACTACATCACCAACCACTACAGGTACTACATCACCGAACACTACAGGTACTACATCACCGACCAAAACAGGTACTACATCACCAACCACTACAAGTACTACATCATCAACCACAACAGGTACTAGATTACCAACCACTACCGGTACTACATCACCAACCACTACAGGTACTACATCACCAACCACTACAGGTACTAGATTACCAACCACTACAGGTACTACCTCACCAGTCACTACAGGTACTAAATCACCGACCTCTACAGGTAGTAAATCACCAAGCACTACAGGTACAACATCACCAACAACTACAGGCACTACATCACAAACCACTACAGATATTAAATCACCAACCACCACAGATACTAAATCACTAACCACTTCTGGTATTAAATCACTAAACTCTAAAGGTATTAAATTACAAGCCACTACAGGTACTAAATCACCAACCACTACAGGTATTAAATCACCATCCACTACAACTACCAAATCACCAACCACAACAGCCACTAAATCACCAGCCACTACAGGTACTACATCACCAGCCACTACAGGTTCTACATCACAAACCACTACAGGTACTACATCACCAGCCACTACAGGTTCTACATCACCAACCACTACAGGTACTACATTACCAACCACTGCAGGTACTACATCACCAACCGTGCGTTTTCATCACCAGCCACTACGGGCCCGCCACATTGCCAACCACTACAGTGCTACATCTGCAAGCTTTACCGGGTACTACATCACCAACCGCTACGGGTACTTCATCACCAACCACTACGGGTACTACTTCGCCAATCACTACAGGTGCCATCACCAGCCACTGCAGGCACCTACATCACCAGCCACTACAGGTGCCACATCACCAGCTACAGGCACCACATCACCAACCACTAAAGGTGCTACATCACCAACCTGCGGGTGCCATCACCAGCCACTCCGGCTTCACATCACCAACCCCTACAGGTACTGAATCACCAGCCACTACAGGTACTAAGTCACCAGCCACTACAGGTTCCACTTCACCAACCACTACAGGTACTAAATCACTAACCACTACAGGTACTAAATCACTAACCACTACAGGTACTCCATCACCAACCACTAGAGGTACAACATCAGCAAGAGTTACAGGTACTACATCACCAACCACTACAGGTACTACATCACCGAACACTACAGGTACTACATCAACGACCAATACAGGTACTACATCACCAACCACTACAAGTACTACATCATCAACCACAACAGGTACTAGATTACCAACCACTACAGGTACTACATCACCAACCACTACAGGTACTACATCACCAACCACTACAGGTAGTAGATTACCAACCACTACAGGTACTACCTCACCAGTCACTACAGGTACTAAATCACCGACCACTACAAGTAGTAAATCACCAACCACTACAGGTTGCTACATCTTTATGCACTACAGTTGCCTGGATTACCAACCACTACAGGTACTACCTCACCAGCCACTACAGGTACTAAATCACCGACCACTACAAGTAGTAAATCACCAACCACTACAGGTACAACATCACCAACCACTACAGGCACTACATCACAAACCACTACAGATATAAAATCACCAACCACCACAGATACTAAATCATTAACCACTTTTGGTATTAAATCACTAAACTCTAAAGGTATTAAATTACAAGCCACTACAGGTACTAAATCACCAACCACTACAGGTATTAAATTACCATCCACTACAGCTACCAAATCACCAACCACTATAGCCACTAAAACACCAGCCACTACAGGTACTACATCACCAGCCACTACAGGTTCTACATCACAAAACACTACAGGTACTAAATCACCGACCACTACAGGTACTACATCACCAACCACTACAGGTACTACATCACCCACCACTACAGGCACTAAATCACTAACCACTAAAGATACTCCATCACCAACCACTAGAGGTACTACATCACCAACCACTACAGGTACTACATCACCGACCACTACAGGTACTACATCACCAACCACTGCAGGTACTACATCACCAACCACTACAGGTACTACATCACCCACCACTACAGGCACTAAATCACTAACCACTAAAGATACTCCATCACCAACCACTAGAGGTACTACATCACCAACCACTACAGGTACTACATCACCGACCACTACAGGTACTACATCACCAACGACTGCAGGTACTACATCACCGACCACTACAGGTACTACATCACCAACCACTACAGGTACTACATCACCAACCACTACAGGCACTAAATCACTAACCACTACAGGTACTCCATCACCAACCACTAGAGGTATTACATCAGCATCAGTTACAGGTTCTACATCACCGAACACTACAGGTACTACATCACCGACCAATACAGGTACTACATCACCAACCACTGCAGGTACTACATCACCGAACACTACAGGTACTACATCACCGACCAATACAGGTACTACATCACCAACCACTACAAGTACTACATCACCAACCACAACAGGTGCCTGAATTATGACCACACGGTGCCACTGCATCACCAGCACTACGGGTTGCTTTACAATCTTAACCACTACAGGTACTAGATTACAAACCACTACAGGTTTTACCTCACCAGTCACTACAGGTACTAAATCACCGACCACTACAGGTAGTAAATCACCAACCACTACAGGTACAACATCACCAACCACTACAGGCACTACATCGCAAACCACTACAGATATTAAATCACCAACCACCACAGATACTAAATCATTAACCACTTCTGGTATTATATCACTAAACTCTAAAGGTATTAAATCACCATCCACTACAGCTAGGAAATCACCAACCACAACAGCCACTAAATCACCAACCACTACAGGTACTACATCACAAACCACTACAGGTACTACATCACCAGCCACTACAGGTACTACATCACCAACCACTACAGGTACTACATCACCAACCACTACAGGTACTACATCACCAACCACTACAGGAACTACATCACCAACCACTGCAGGTACTACATCACCAACCACTACAGGTACTACATCACCAACCACTACAGGT
>NW_024719659.1:0-6856 GCF_018991925.1 Homarus americanus
ATAGTTATTTGTCGCAAAAAGTGGAGTTTGGGGGTCGGCTGTTCTATTGGAATTAATCCCATATGTTCTGTTATTCACTTACCAGCTTACATAACGCGTGACCCTCTGGGTTCAATTGACTGCTAAGGGGTACAACTGTGTATATATATATATATATATATATATATATATATATATATATATATATATATATATATATATATATATATATATATATATATATATATATATATATATATATATATACACACACACATATATATACTGGCTGGCATCTCCACTCATCACCACTCCTCCCCGCTCTATCTCTCCGCCTCCTCCACATCGTCACTACTGTTGTATTACAATAATATTCTATCCTAATTCACTTGAATAAATACTACGATACCATAATTCTGAATATTTTCATTAAAATCCGTCAAAATCATTTTCCTTGTCATCGTCTTCAGCACCAAACAGCTCCTCCCAGTCTTCTCCTTGAACAGGGCTAGAGGGTACGTGTTTTTCGAATCGTTTTCAGTTAAAAAAATGTTACATCACATGTATATTTTACCTAAACTGCGTCTGAATGAATATATTCTCGGAAATAAATAGTAGTTTTGCCGAAACGTGATGTATTTCAATGTAAAATAGGATAAAATACATGACGAAAACAAAAGACTTTACCTAACCTTCCGATGCTCAAGATATGTTACTCGTTTTTTTAGTAGTTTTCGGTTAAAATACTGTTATATTAGTGATATTCTATTCATACTGTGCTTGATATAATACATTCACGGAAATGTAATATTTTTGCAACTACAATGCTGATTTCAACACAAGCGTGGTTACAGCGAGACTGACTGAGTGAGGGAGAGCGATGCGTGTGCGTGTGAGGTTGCAGGTGCGGGCGGTGTCCCGTGTTCGGTGCCGCGCGCGAGTTGAATGGTTTGCGATTTGAATGTACAGGTTGTACCTCTCTAGTCCGGCAACCTCGGGACCTGACCGGTGCCGGACCATGGAAATTCACCCTTTTCCTGGACAGATAGTGACTTGCACTTAAGTTAGCACCACTTTCACTGCTTCGTGGTCTCTTTGAAGACATATTGAAGGGTTAAATGTCATACAGCAGCTTCTCAAATTTCACAAGTTTTTAATTCACCGTTTTTTATTTGGACACACACACACACAAAAAAAACACTACATAATTTAAAATTTCGACTGCGGAAACTCCAATTTCGATGGGTTTGAACGGCCCGCCAACGTTCAGACGACGTGCACAATCGTGTAAACAGCGTCATTTCTGTTATGTACAAAAGATTCATTATTGTTTATTACTGAATGTCTTTTTTATTGAATTAATGTTTATGTGTGCAAAATGAGCAATACAATTCATTAATAATACGTAGAATATTAAAACACACGAGGAAATGAGACAGCAATGTTTTCGTTGATAACAAAACCAGTGACTGACTGGTTCTACATATAAAACAAGAAAATAAGACCCTGGTTGTAGCTGTAGTAAAATTAATGTAAAAATTAATATGGTTTTTTGAAGTAATGTTATTTAATGTTACTAAATAGAACAATATAAGTAGCTAACCATTAATGTTAAAGAAAAAAAGTGAAATCGCGTATGTAAGTGCTCACATGTTAAAAACATATCGTCATTACTCTACATAAGAATATGAAAGCAACACTTATTTACTGTTCATATATATTGAAGGGTTAAATGTTGTACTCTGTATAGACAAACAGAGAAAGAGAGCAGCCAAACTGCCAGATGCAAACAAACCTTAATTTCTCGCGGCTTTGTTGTTGTTTTTTTTTACGGGGATTAGCCAACCTGGGCACAGGTCACTGACCCACATTCGAGCCTGAGGGGCGAAAATGTAATACTCCAGTAATTATAATAATAATTGAGATAAGTAAAAAAAAAAAAAATTGCCCTCCCTATCTACCTATTGGACAAACTAAAATCGTTCCGGACCACGGGAGTTTCCGGACCACAGAATGCCGGACTAGAGAGGTACAACCTGTACTTCAATTACTTCAATGTACAGAATATTCCTCCGGCGGGGCAATCCACGTACAGTGAGTTCTGCTATAACGCGTGTTTTGACAACGCGAATTTGCTCGAACGCGATTTATGAATTGAGGAACGATATTTGTAAAACGCGAACTCGTTTGCTCTAACGCGATTCCACTCAAACGGTTGTTGTGGCTTCAGTTCACGTTCGACATCACATGTTCAATTGAGTTATGTGTTTTGTTTGTGAACAATTGCAGAAATAATGTATGTAATATTTATGTATACAGTATACCTATATATTATAAGTAAATTGTAAAATTTTACATAAAAGAGAAAATCAAATTACATAGCGTTTTACACCCGCGCTCTCTCTACATCACACACAGTGTTTACAGTTCACGTTCGACATCACATATTCAATTGATTTATGTGTTTTGTTTGTGAAGAATTGCAGAAATAATTTATGTAATATTTATGTATACAGTAAACCACTCACAAGGTCCTACAGTACCACTAATTATTTTATACTGAAACTTTCGTTTGGGAAGCTGGATTAAAATGAAGATTACCGGTATATTAAAATAATAAAAATGTATTATAAACCAGTCTAACATACCGTAATAAACACAGCTGCTATTATCATCCCCCCCTCCCCCATTTGCCAGTGACAAGAAAGGGAAAGTGACCTTGACTGTGACCGCCTGTGGCTATTTTTAGCCGTCCTTGTGTTCGGAGGTGGTCAGTAATGCATATCTGTATATTTACTGATCATAATACTTATCTCCTATAAATAATTCATTTAAAATTTATTTTTTTACAAAGTATATTCAGTAAATGACTGAGTTAATTCTTGAAACTACCGACAGTGGTAAATTTAGGATATAAATGATGAACAGAAGTCACGTCATGGATTCGGAGTTTGGTCCTTAATGATCACCATAAATGTAGCCTCCCTTTTTTCGCTAAAACACGATATAAATTAAAGAAAAATACTTGCAATATATTTAATATATTACAGTATATTATATATAAATAAATAAACAAATAAATTCAAATTCCCTATCATCCTGTGTCTTATGCACAGAAATATTTCGAGTCTCTGAGCGAGTACACAAAAAGAAACGACATCCTGGAGTGATAGAGAATCTGACATCTCTACTGGGGAACTCAAACGTTTATGTTTTGTGGGTCATATAATATGAATAATATGTAAATTATAATATATATATATATACATATATATATATATATATATATATATATATATATATATATATATATATATATATATATATATATATATATATATATATATATATATATATATATACATATATATATATATATATATATATATGTAAATTGTAAAATTCTTAAATAAGAGAGAAAAACAAAATAAGTAGCTTAAAGTGTACTGTACATTGTGGCTTGCTGGGTTATGCAGTGTTTATAGTTCACGCCTCGACATCACATGTTCAATTGATTTATGTGTTTGTTTGTGAAGAATTGCAAGAAATAATTTATGTAATATTTATGTATACAGTATACCTGTATTACAACAATTCCAGACTCACTTCACTAATTACGTGACTTCCACTCACTCGCCGGACTTACAACCACAGATATAGATAAAAAAAAAAAAAAATTTTAAATGACACTCATTTTCTATACCAATTGCTTTCCAGTTAATGTAGTTCCATGTATAATTAGAAAATTATAGGTATCCCCATGCATTCAGCTGACTACATTAAATATTATGCTCAGTCACACCTCGTATCCATCCCTTATTAATTATTATTTCACTGTACTGTATCCATTCATCATTATTCATTACTTTTACTGAATACTGTATTTCACGTAGATTTTATTAATTTTTTTTTTTTTTTATCTATGTCGGACTTAAAGCATCTGATTATCCCTAACCCCGCAGAAGTCTGGTCTAGGGTATGTAAACAAAATTTAAATAAGAAAACAAAAATACATAGCGCTTTAGAACTCACAATGCCTGTTTACCTCCACACTTGTTTGAAACACGGAAGTTTTTATGTCCTCAGTGAATTCTTACTGCTTCTCCAATTTTGACTAAGGAAAAAGAAAAATATCTCTGGAAGCACTCAGTGATCTATTTGTGGTGAACGTAAAGAAAGGCTATAACACTTGAAGAAAAGCTGATGTTTCATGACTCTCAGCCTCAACATCACTCCTTATCCCCATCAAGATTATATTCATATTTTTCAAGGTAAAGTAAACATTTACTGTATGATTTCACATAGATATGACAATGTAACATTATTTAGACTGCTATCCTTTTGCTAGGTAATAACTACAAATTTTTTCGATTTGGAGTAATCTGCACCCAACAACCCTATTTTCTCCATAAGCCCCGTTATTTTATTACGCCGAACTCTATAACACGATGTTTTACAAGAACACTACTATCGCTATAGCAGAACTACCTGTATTTCATAATCCAGTATGCAAAACCCGTATGTTAAGGGCCTAACCGTATTTATGTAGCAATAAACACATATTACACAGCTGGCCATTCCCGTCAGCTCCACCACAGAAAATGACGCCAACCCAATCACAAAGCTTTACCACCATAGACACCAATCACAAAGCTTTTAACTCACCATCAGACGCCAACGACCAATCACAAAGCTTTTAGCACCAACAGATGTCAAACCAACACAAAGCTTTTAGCACCATTAGACGCCACTACCAATCACAAAGCTTTAACACCATCAGACGCCACACCAATCACAGCTTTTAGCAATTCATCAGATGTCAACACCAATCACAAAGCTTTAATACCATCAGACGCCACGACCAATCACAAAGCTTTTAGCACCATTAGACGCCACTACCAATCACAAGCTTTTAGCACTACTAGACGTCAATACCAATCACAGCTTATACCACCATTAGACGTCACTTACCAATCACAAAGCTTTTAGCATCATTATAGACGCCACGACCAATCACAAAGCTTTTAGCACCATCAGACGTCACTCAATCAATCACAAAGCTTTCAAGTCACGAGATTCTTACAACCATTAACCCTTATATTTCTAACCCTTTTGCCTCATTTTAAAATATCATTACCATAGAAATAAGTGTCTCTTTTACCCATTGACCTGCCATCTACGGTAAAAACTCCAACCGCCAACTCGCCCATTCTCTAGTGATTCATCTTATCCCTTTGTCCTTATTCTCAACACAGCTGCCTCGTAAAGTCTGTCTCTACTTTTTTATCTATTTTCATCTTTTAATTTCTATTCACACTTTCTTTTAATTTCCTTCGCCTACAAACTCTTACCAATGTATTCCATTACGCCGTTACTCCTGAACAGCACACTGGATCATCTGCAAATAGCAACTGAGTCACATATCATTTTTGCATCCAGTATCGCGGAACTATTTCCACTCACCTCCCTCCCTAACAGTACGGTACAATTCTCAACGCTCACCGATCCCATGTTCTTCTTTCAGACAACCATCTACAGAACTCAACACCATATCATATACCTCCAGCAGTTCTCCAATATTTCCCATCTGTCATTACCAAATTATGTCTTCTTCCTAGATCCATAAATGTCAACACACAAGTTTTTTTCCTTTTATTTGTGTTATCTCTCATCCTGTTTCCTGCTGACACTTGATGCCACACTGCTTCTCTCCTCTCACCCCCACACTGCTCCTCTCTCCTCTCACTCATTCATCTCCCCACACCCCACACTGCTCCCTCTCCAGTCATCCCACACTGCCTCTCTCCTGTCACCCCTCACTGCTCCTCTCCTGTCACCCCACACTTCCTTACCTCTCAGCACCACACCTCCTCCTGCCTATCTCCTCCTGCTGTCATCCCACACTGCCTCTCTTCTGTCAAATCTCACTGCCTCTCTCCTCCTCCACAGCACCCCACACCCTGCTTCCTCTCCTTTCCTCTCACCCCACACTGCCTCCTCTCACCCCACACTGCTCCCTCTCCTCTCACCCCACACCATCTCTCTCCTCTCACCCCATTAATTGCTCCTCTCCTCCTCTCACCCCACACTGCTCCCTTCTCCTCTCACCCCACACTGCTCCCTTCTCCTCTCCTCTCACTGCCCTCCTCCTCTGGTTATATTTTATGACTCAGGTAATGAACAGAATAATTCTCTTCATTTCTTTCTAGCCATACATTTATCTGTTGTGGGACAGGGTGTTGCTTTTGGTCTGCACAGTTGTCAGAAGTACTGGACTTTGTTACCAAGTATTATTACACTGGCCAATGTTTCTCAAGCATACAAAGAAGTATCTCAATTTTAAGGTACTCAAGTACTGACAGTAAGAAGTAACAAAATTATTGTCTCAAATATTAAAATAAATCTACAGTATATAATTAAAGATAAAAAACAAAAGATATATCACATATTAAGATTAATTAATAACTGGTTCTCGTAAAATTGTGGCTTTCGTCCATCTGTGATGTTCTAGGCCCAATATAAGCCCAGTACCCACTCATCGAGAGAGAACACGCTCAGTCATTTTCCTTCCTGTTAAATTCCCATCACAGTGGATGGTGAAGGGGCTGGAAATATATCCATCCAACACTATGATCGCTTTCTTCCTTATCCACACAAGTATTCTCACGACGCTTATGGTCCGGCACACATAATGTTGTTCTTGCTGGAAAGTTGAAGAGGACCATCTGAGACAGGGGATAATCTAATTTGTCTTCCTGTAATTGTCCCAACACTATTGCCTTGACTGTCAGACCCTCCTACCACAGGAGAGTCACTAACCACTATATGTCACCAATTTCACTTATTAGAAGGTCACGTAACTGAACGAAGTACAACA
>NW_024719660.1:0-1555 GCF_018991925.1 Homarus americanus
TATTCCCAGGTACACCTCCGATATTCCCAGGTACCTCCGATATTCCTGGTACACCTCCGTACTCCCAGGTACACCTCCGTAATCCCAGGTACACCTCTGACACTCCTGGTTCACCTCTGACATTCCGGCACACCTCTGACACTCCCAGGTACACTTCTGATACTCCCAGGTACACCTCTGACCTCCCAGGTCCTCCTCCGACACTCCCAGGTACAACTCTGGCCTCCCAGGTAAACCTCCGATACTCCTAGGTACACCTCTGAAACTCCAGGTACACCTCTGACCTCCTAGGTATTCCTTTGACCTCCGGTACTCCTCTGACCTCCCAGGTACACCTCTGACACTGCCACGTACACCTCTGACATCCCAGGTACTCCACTGAAATTCCCTGGTACACTTCTGACACTCCCAAGTACACGTCCGACACTCCCAGATACACTTCTGACATCCAGGTACATCTCTGACCTCCCAGGAACACCTCTGACTCTCCCAGGTACACCTCTGACCTCCCAGGTACACCTCTGACCTCCCAGGTACACCAATGACACTCCAGGGTACACCTCTAACACTCCCAGGTACACCTCCACTCCGGGCACCTCTGATACTCCTAGGTACACCTCTGACACTCCCAGGTCCTCCTCCGACCTCCCAGGTACAACTCTGACACTCCCAGGTAAACCTCCGATACTCCCTAGGTACACCTCTGAAACTCCCAGGTACACCTCTGACACTCCTAGGTATTCCTTTGACACTCCTTGGTACTCCTCTGACACTCCCAAGGTACCTCTGACACTGCCACGTACACCTCTGACAATCCCAGGTACTCACTGAAATTCCCTGGTACACTTCTGACACTCCCAGGTACACGTCCGACACTCCCAGATACACTTCTGACACTCCCAGGTACATCTCTGACCTCCCAGGAACACCTCTGACCTCCCAGGTACACCTCTGACACTCCCAGGTACACCTCTGACCTCCCAGGTACACCTTGACCTCCCAGGTACACCTCCTGACCTCCCAGGTGCACCGCCTCCCAGGTACATCACTGACACTCCCAGGAACACCTCTGACTCTCCCAGGTACACCTGACACTGCCAGTTACACCTCAGACACTGCCGGAACACCTCTGACAATTCCAGGTACTCCACTGACATTCCCTGGTACACTTCTGACACTCCCAGGTACACGTCCGACACTCCTAGATACACCTCTGCCTCCCAGGTACATCTCTGACATTCCCAGGAACACCTCTGACTCTCCCAGGTACACCGCTGACACTGCCAGTTACACCTCAGACACTGCCAGGTACACCTCAGACACTGCCAGGTATACCTCAGACACTCCCAGGTACACCTCAGACACTCCAAGGTGCACCTCTGACACTCCTAGGCACACCTCTGTACACCGGTGACACTCCCAGATACACCTCTGACACTCCCAAGTACACCTATGACACTCCCAGGTACACCTCCGATACTCCCAGGTACACCTCTGACACTCCCAGGTACACCTCTGACACTCCCAGGTACTCCACTGACATTCCCTGGTACAC
>NW_024719661.1:0-19255 GCF_018991925.1 Homarus americanus
AAAGTAAAGTAAATGTATCAGGTTAATTTATTAGGATGAAAATGATCCAGAATAGTGAAACGAATGATCTTGACACATTTATTAAATTTAATATTCCTTTAGAAAACAAAATCATCAAATAAAAAAACCGGTTTTACTACTACGACCCAGTGTTGCTGCACACCATAGAGAACATGTCTTTCTGCTTCTGTTTCTACTCATCACCTCCCTGCTGACCACCTGAGCTCGGATGTAGCCTTCCCTCCTCTCCTGGCTGTACACGTGACTGCTGGCCTCGCTCACTTGCTGTACACAACGCTCTATACTCTGGGTGTGCGAGGGCCAGGCAGGGACATGCATGGGGTTGTCCAGGAAAGCTCTGACTTGAACATTGGTGAAGCTGCAGGTAAGAGGGGGCTCACTGCCAGCCTGGATGTTATCCAGATCTATGAGATCAGTGAGGGTCTTGGCACCTAGATTGACTTCAGGAGTCTTTCTGACCCTGAAGGAATCGTCACCAACTGATTCGTCATGCCCAGATCCTCTCATAAGTCTCATATCCAAGATCTTTTTGACTGCCACTCTTCTCTCCTCCTCATCCTTACTGCAGAGCATTGTCTGCAGAACTGCCTCGGGATGAGCATACCAGGAAGATCTCCTCACAGTCTGCTCCACAATCTGAACAACTTTCCTTGGCTGACTCCTCAGGAGCTCAAGCTGGAAGAGAACATGCCTCGGACCTTCGGAGAACGATGACTTGACCTTGGTGTTGAACCAATTTGACAAGTAGACACTCACGATGAATTGGACAATAAGTCTCAGGTTGTGAAGCTGGTTCCCTTTCAGTTTATGATGAGCGACCCAAATTCTGCAGAACCTGAGAGCCGTTGTGAGCCACCTAGAATGTGAGACTGGACCTATCTGCAGGTAAGCAAGTCTATCAGGCATGACGCCAGTTTTGATGGCACTGCAAATCATGTGACCATAGTACTGGTCAGTACTCAGGTCGTCAATGACAGTATGTGCAAGCTCAACGAGTGGAGGGCCAACTGTGATTTTTTCAAAGCTCGGATTTATTTCTAATTCAGTGGCAGAGTCCAGCATCTTGCCAAGAGGACCAGACCATCTGTTGTTTGAAAGAGTCTTGCCATCCAGCTCCTGGATCAGATGTCTGAGTGGCAACAGTGTGGAGGTCTAAATAATCCAGACCAAGCTTCCTCCCAATCTTCCGCTCTATCCTGTATGACCCCCTTGCCTGCCTGTTTGTGTTTGGTGCTGCTCCTCAATGGCCTGCAGGGTCTGGTCTACGTTCCTCTCTGGAGCCAGTTCACAATGTTATCTGCCACTATATCTCAGCTGGTTTCCCCGTCATCACTTTCTCTGGGTGAAATGCCACGATACTTCCCTCCTGGTTCACTGCAGCAGGGAGTAGTGTTCTATCCTTCACCATGAGAACAACTTGTGAGTCCTCCAACTTTCATGAACACTTTAGTGTCATCCCTTCTCCCATCAAAGAACAAACAATTGATTCCATTTTCTCTTATCCCCTTATCAAACTCCTCTTCTAGGTTACTGACAAGTTTCTCCTGAGCTCTCCTTACTTTGTTATGATCTATCACCAGGTGAACATCATCAGGTGTTATCAAACCACCGTCAATCCAGGCAGTTTTTGCTATCTCTGCAGTTTCTCTGAGACCAGTGTGGTGTCGCATGCTGGCCAGAGCTATGCTCAGGATATCTTTCCTATTTCGAATCTTATGCCTGGAAGGTTTGGGATCATTATTTTCTGGGTTAGGGACAAAGTCACCATTCTCCTGGTCAGCACTCGGATCAGCCATGGGGAAGTCATTAAACTCTGAATCAGCTTGACTCCAATCATCGGCCTTTTTAACCTCACCCTGGGCCTTCTCAAGTCTCTTTTCCTCAACAGCTCTTCTCCTCTTCTGTCTCTCTGTGGCAGCCTCCTGTCTCTTGGACTCCAGAATATCTTGGCTAGAATCTTCATTTCTTCTGCCAGTCTTCTCCTGTGACCAAATGCCAGTTCGATCACAGGAATCTTCAGTTCACGCTTGCAAATACAGGAGATGTGGGCCTCGGATTTACAGTCACGATCGCATCAAACTCAGGACAGAGAACAATTGGGCACTTGCAAGTAATTATGTCAAAGTAACTGGTCAGCTGCTTGGCAAAGCTGTCCTTACCTGCAAGTTTCCTCCCAAGAGATATCTCTTGCCTTTTCCCCAACTATTTCAGCAGTCTCTCACTAATCTTCTTCTGACTTGTTATGACTGGAGGCTTAGACGAGCGTTAGCCAGAGTGTACTGTTAGCAAGACAGCTTTGGTCATATCACTGGCAATGTCTTTGTTTGTATGAGTTCTTTGGTTCTTTTCACTGATTTGCCTACAGTTAAAAACCTACGTATCTCAAGCATCTCTCAATGTAAACGCTTGACTTCAGGAATTCTCTCCCGGGCCAAGATAGTGACTGAGATGACAGATTTTGGTTCCTCGTCCTGACACAATATACCAAATATTATCAACTTATAAATGCATCAGAATCTGAAACAGAAAAAAATATTGTTAGTTGGGTTGTTAAAGAATGAAGTCAGAAAGCAATGTTCACTATTTAATTGTAATGCACTAATGCAGCTGTACGTTAGATTTTCGATAAATTTCACGCTAAAATTTACCTAGCAAAAGGTTGCAAAATACTGAAACTGAAATTATTTTCTGTTTATATTCACTAAAATCTACCAAAAAAGTGATGGGCCATTAGTTTTAGCTGATCTTCCCTCCTATGACACACCCTAATACATCAAGGAAAGTTATCACATAATGATATATGTTGCTTTAATTAACGAGTTAATGTTGTATTTTATACCATAGGAAAGCAAGAGCGACAACCACCAGACTGTGTAATTTGTCAGATTTATTGTTTGTTTTAACTCACAATTACCACAAAACACAATAACATTTGACGGTAATTTCACAGTCCCTCAACACATTATGTTGACATTAGCTTAATTACCCCAATTGAAGGTAATATAAATGATGCATGAGTTTGTATTGTCATAAGTCATCACTAATGGTGCGTTAATTATCATGTATATTTGCTTAACCATTGTCCAGGACTCCTCGATTCCTAGTGAGAGAAGTGATCAGTTTCCATCAGCAACAATGTCCATTTAACATCCTTGAAGCTTACCATTTAAATTTAATTAACCCTTCAGTAATTTTCACCCAGATGCTTATTTAATCAAGTTACGATTATCGTGTGGAATTTAATTAACTTTTCCGTCATTTTCTTCTCGACTTTTACTGGATCAAGTTATTCGCGTCATATATTTTCAAGATAATTAAAAAAAAAATCTAACCTCCCTCACCAGACACCGGCCAACCTAAATGATATCAACAACTGACCTTTTATCACGTAAGACAATTAACCTTCATAAAAGCATTAATAATTTGTCTTTAATAATGGCTTGTTTTTATTTTACCAAGATCATAAAGAGGAAACAATACCCAGCAATGGGTTGAAGGAGCTAATTATAATAACAGGCGAGGGAGGACTAGTTGCCCCGGGGTCTAACGCACGAGAGCTGGTGTATTGGTCCTCTGGGAAGCGTAAAGGAGAGGCCACGACTCTCACAGGTAAACTTAAAGGCAAAGAGATCAAAAACATGAAAGGCTATAAGAAATAATAGTAAATCAGTGCAGGTGTGAGAAGGTGGTACACCATTACTGTTATTTATGGTGGTATTGTAGTGTTTACTTATGGTAGTATTGTAGTGCTTACTCATGGTGGTATTGTAGTGTTTACTTATGGTGGTATTGTAGTGTTTATGGTGGTATTGTAGTGTTTACTTATGGTAGTATTGTAGTGTTTACTTGTGGTGGTATTGTAGTGTTTACTTATGGTGGTATTGTAGTGTTTATTTATGGTGGTATTGTAGTGTTTACTTGTGGTCGTATTGTATTGTTTACTTATGGTGGTATTGTAGTGTTTACTTATGGTGGTATTGTAGTGTTTACTTATGGTGGTATTGTAGTGTTTACTTATGGTAGTATTGTAGTGTTTACTTATGGTAGTATTGTAGTGTTTACTTGTGGTGGTATTGTAGTGTTTACTTATGGTGGTATAGTAGTGTTTACTTGTGGTGGTATTGTATTGTTTACTTATGGTGGTAGTGTAGTGTTTACTTATGGTGGTATTGTAGTGTTTATTTATGGTGGTATTGTAGTGTTTACTTATGGTGGTATTGTAGTGTATACTTATGGTGGTATTGTAGTGTTTGCTTGTGGTGGTATTGTAGTGTTTACTTATGGTGGCATTGTAGTGTTTACTTATGGTGGTATTGTAGTGTTTACTTGTGGTGGTATTGTAGTGTTTACTTATGGTGGTATTGTAGTGTTTACTTATGGTGGTATTGTAGTGTTTACTTGTGGTGGTATTGTAGTGTTTACTTATGGTGGTATTGTAGTGTTTACTTATGGTGGTATTGTTTTGTTTACTTATGGTGGTATTGTAGTGTTTACTTGTGGTGGTATTGTAGTGTTTACTTATGGTGGTATTGTAGTGTTTACTTATGGTGGTATTGTAGTGTTTGCTTGTGGTGGTATTGTAGTGTTTACTGATGGTGGTATTGTAGTGTTTGCTTATGGTGGTATTGTAGTGTTTGCTTGTGGTGGTATTGTAGTGTTTACTTGTGGTGGTAATGTAGTGCTTACTTATGGTGGTATTGTGGTGTTTACTTGTGGTGGTATTGTAGTGTTTACTTATGGTGGTATTGTAGTGTTTACTTATGGTGGTATTGTAGTGTTTGCTTGTGGTGGTATTGTAGTGTTTACTTATGGTGGTATTGTAGTGTTTGCTTGTGGTGGTATTGTAGTGTTTACTTATGGTGGTATTGTAGTGTTTACTTATGGTGGTATTGTAGTGTTTGCTTGTGGTGGTATTGTAGTGTTTACTTATGGTGGTATTGTAGTGTTTACTTATGGTGGTATTTTAGTGTTTACTTGTGGTGGTATTGTAGTGTTTACTTATGGTGGTATTTTAGTGTTTACTTGTGGTGGTATTGTAGTGTTTACTTATGGTGGTATTGTAGTGTTTACTTATGGTGGTATTGTCGTGTTTGCTTGTGGTGGTATTGTAGTGTTTACTTGTGGTGGTATTGTAGTGTTTACTTATGGTGGTATTGTAGTGTTTACTTATGGTGGTATTGTAGTGTTTACTTGTGGTGGTATTGTAGTGTTTACTTATGGTGGTGTTGTATTGTTTACTTATGGTGGTATTGTGGTGTTTACTTATGGTGGTATTGTAGTGTTTACTTATGGTGGTATTGTGGTGTTTCCTTGTGGTGGTATTGTAGTGTTTACTTATGGTGGTATTGTAGTGTTTACTTGTGGTGGTATTGTAGTGTTTACTTATGGTGGTATTGTAGTGTTTACTTGTGGTGGTATTGTAGTGTTTAGCGTATTGTAGTGTTTACTTATGGTGGTATTATAGTGTTTACTTATGGTGGTATTGTAGTGTTTGCTTGTGGTGGTATTGTAGTGTTTACTTATGGTGGTATTGTAGTGTTTACTTATGGTGGTATTGTAGTGTTTACTTATGGTGGTATTGTAGTGTTTACTTATGGTGGTATTGTAGTGTTTGCTTGTGGTGGTATTGTAGTGTTTACTTATGGTGGTATTGTAGTGTTTACTTATGGTGGTTTTGTGGTGTTTACTTGTGGTGGTATTGTAGTGTTTACTTATGAATTGTTAGTAGCAGTGTTTTACTTATAGGGTGGTATTGTGGTGTTTACTTATGGTGGTATTGTAGTGTTTGCTTGTGGTGGTATTGTAGTGTTTACTTGTGGTGGTATTGTAGTGTTTACTTATGGTGGTATTGTAGTGTTTGCTTGTGGTGGTATTGTATTGTTTACTTATGGTGGTATTGTAGTGTTTGCTTGTGGTGGTATTGTAGTGTTTACTTGTGGTGGTATTGTAGTGTTTACTTATGGTGGTATTGTAGTGTTTGCTTGTGGTGGTATTGTATTGTTTACTTATGGTGGTATTGTAGTGTTTGCTTGTGGTGGTATTGTAGTGTTTACTTGTGGTGGTATTGTAGTGTTTACTTATGGTGGTATTGTAGTGTTTGCTTGTGGTGGTATTGTATTGTTTACTTATGGTGGTATTGTAGTGTTTGCTTGTGGTGGTATTGTAGTGTTTACTTATGGTGGTATTGTAGTGTTTACTTATGGTGGTATTGTAGTGTTTACTTATATTGGTATTGTAGTGTTTACTTATGGTGGTATTGTAGTGTTTGCTTGTGGTGGTATTGTAGTGTTTCCTTATGGTGGTATTGTAGTGTTTACTTATGGTGGTATTGTAGTGTTTGCTTGTGGTGGTATTGTAGTGTTTACTTATGGTGGTATTGTAGTGTTTACTTATGGTGGTATTGTGGTGTTTACTTATGGTGGTATTGTAGTGTTTACTTATGGTGGTATTGTAGTGTTTACTTGTGGTGGTATTGTAGTGTTTATTTGTGGTGGTATTGTAGTGTTTACTTATGGTGGTATTGTATTGTTTACTTATGGTGGTATTGTAGTGTTTACTTGTGGTGTGTGTTGTTTACTTATGAATGAGGTATTGTAATTTCCTTGTGGTGGTATTGTAGTGTTTACTTATGGTGGGTATTAGTGTTTACTTATGAATTGGTATTATGAGTGTTTAGCAATGAATTGGTGTTAAGTGTTTACTTATGGTGGTATTGTAGTGTTTATTTGTGGTGGTATTGTAGTGTTTACTTATGGTGGTATTGTATTGTTTACTTATGGTGGTATTGTAGTGTTTACTTATGGTAGTATTGTGGTGTTTACTTGTGGTGGTATTGTAGTGTTTACTTATGGTGGTATTGTAGTGTTTATTTGTGGTGGTATTGTAGTGTTTACTTATGGTGGTATTGTATTGTTTACTTATGGTGGTATTGTATTGTTTACTTATGGTGGTATTGTAGTGTTTATTTGTGGTGGTTTTGTAGTGTTTACTTATGGTGGTATTGTAGTGTTTACTTATGGTGGTATTGTAGTGTTTACTTGTGGTGGTATTGTAGTGTTTACTTATGGTGGTATTGTAGTGTTTACTTGTGGTGGTATTGTATTGTTTACTTATGGTGGTATTGTAGTGTTTACTTGTGGTGGTATTGTATTGTTTACTTATGGTGGTATTGTAGTGTTTACTTATGGTGGTATTGTAGTGTTTGCTTGTGGTGGTATTGTAGTGTTTACTTATGGTGGAATTGTAGTGTTTACTTATGGTGGTATTGTAGTGTTTACTTGTGGTGGTATTGTAGTGTTTACTTATGGTGGTATTGTAGTGTTTATTTATGGTGGTATTGTAGTGTTTATGGTGGTATTGTAGTGTTTACTTATGGTGGTATTGTAGTGTTTACTTATGGTAGTATTGTAGTGTTTACTTGTGGTGGTATTGTAGTGTTTACTTATGGTGGTATTGTAGTGTTTATTTATGGTGGTATTGTAGTGTTTACTTGTGGTGGTATTGTATTGTTTACTTATGGTGGTATTGTAGTGTTTACTTATGGTGGTATTGTAGTGTTTACTTATGGTGGTATTGTATTGTTTACTTATGGTGGTATTGTAGTGTTTACTTGTGGTGGTATTGTAGTGTTTATAAAGTGTTATTTGCTTTAGTTTGTTCGAGCTGTGTATCCGGCTGGTCAGATTAGATAGAACCTAACCTAACCTAACACACTGTGTAATATAATGTTAACTGTAGCATTTAGAATTAACACAGGTAGTCAAATTTTTATCACTGCGGACGATACAATGCACTTAAAAAAAATACGCTTTCGCGAAAAAAATCCACCCGAGCAGAAAAGGCGAGGATTAGGTTGATTAATCCCGGCCAGAAATAGAAAAAAAATCCATGTAATTTTTTTTGTGTTGTTGGGAGGATTAGCGACTAATTCCAAGTAAATCTCTGATATTTCCCTTTTTCTCGGTAATTCCTGTAATGTGTTAAATTTTTCACACAAATTTAGATAAACCAATTGGATAAAGTTGTAAATTATTCCGAGATAAAACTCACGAGAACAGGTAGTGAGAGTTGTGAGTTGTTGGTGGAGGAAGATTACAAGTGAGGATCATCCCACCACACAACACCTATCTCACCACCACCACCACACCTAACTCAGCACCTATTACCACACACCACCACCACACACCGCCACCACCACCACTACTACCACTCAACACCACCACTACACAACACCTGCCACACTTTCATTACAACAGTATCCCGGTGTTAGTCATAAAGGCACGCCAGCACAGTGATATTTTCGGAAAAAATGTGTTGTTTAATGTTGATATTTAAGATGCAAGAACCATAACCATATGACTGGTGCTCTTATATAATGAAAATGTGCAGCTGACACCACCAAAATGAGTTTACTTTATTATTATTAACTAATCTGCAAATAGAGTTTAACAATGTTCATATTATTATTTTTTTACATCTAATACAGTTAACATTTATTATAACGGGTATGGTATAATACTGCTACTAATGATAATTATAATAACAATAATGATAATAATAATAATATTAATAATAATGATAATGGTAATGACAATAATAGTAACTACAACAACAACAACAATAATAATCATAATAATAATAATCATAATAATAATAATAATAACGATGATGATGACACACACACACCTTGACGTAGCTCTTCACTTATATCAATAAGTTCATCTGTACATTGTCCTCGTAGTCTCCAGTCTTAATCTATACCTTTATGACGTGGGTTATGGTCGTGGGTTGTGGGTCGTATTATGGTCGTGGGTCGTAAAAGTTGAAAGGTCATTTACTGTTATTACCAAACACCTCTCTCTCTCTCTCTCTCTCCAGAAATATGAGAAGAACCATCGAACTGCAGACAAATTCCCTTGAGCCTTACCTAATCTTATTCTTTTTCTCTCCTTCCTTTCTCTCTTTCTCTTTCTCTCTCCCTCTTTCTCTCTCTTTCCAGATATCCAAATTTGCTTTTGGTTAGTCGTGAATTATATTGGTAAGAAAAACCATCACTTTGTAAGATTATGCTGTGAGCTTTACATAAGTTATCGGGGGAATCTGGGACACATCGGAGGTACTGAAGAATTATGGTTAACTCTTGCTTGATATTGCTTTTGAGAGAGAGAGAGAGAGAGAGAGAGAGAGCTACCTCCTCCACCACACCACCACAATGCTGACCATCCTAGCTACCACACCACCATAACGTTGACCATTCTAGGTACCACACCACCCCATAACACTGACTATCCTAGCTTCCACACCACCACAGCGCTGGTCCCTCACACTTGAACTTAACTCACGGTAGTTTCTCCTCCTTTCAAGGGCATCACTGAGAAAAATCTAAGCCATCTGAGAGTGTTGAAGATACACCTCACCACCAAGGAGAAACACTTTATGTAACATAGTGTCCAATTCTCTATAATACGGACTGCTTTGTTTACGTGTGGCCGAGAAATAGTGCAGCGGGAGAGTGTTTAAAGATTCTCAGTTTTCTGTTTATGAGTTTACTGAAATGTGAGACTAAAAAAGAATTATCTAAGAGCATCTTATAGTTGTTTGTAGATATACACTTTGTTTACTTATATATATATATGTGTGTGGCTAAAATAAAATTATAGGAAGATTGGATTAGTTATATAAATACTTGGAGTTGAATTATCACAAAAGAAGATCAATTTATCGTCAATATACTTTGAGCTTTACTATTTTAAAAGATCAAATATATTGCCTTTATATAAATACTTTAAGTTTACTAATATATGTAACTAAACGTAAATCATCCTAAAGGAAACTGAAATTGATAGTGTATATATTTATCCTCAAATGTCTACAATAACTGTAGTTGTGTTGCAGTAAAAGGAGAACGTTTATTGTTGTTCAGGAGAGGCTATGAGGGTCACAAGTCACTGCAACCGTTTAATTTTTTTAACACAACAAACACGGGAGCCTTAGTGCCTGGCTATATACAACTGTTATACTAGAGAGAGAGAGAGAGAGAGAGGCAACATTTCCACCAAGACTCACATAAGAAACAGAAGGTTCAGTTTACAATCGAATTTCCAATAACAATCACAGTTAACGTTTTCTCAACCCGAGATTAAGCAGTTGTCATACCGAGTTATATACATATTTTGTTTCTGTATGATGATGATACCTGGTGTATGTGTGTGTGGGGGGGGTGTGTGGGGGGGGGGGAGAGACAGCTCAAATTAAAACAATATATTTTAAGTACACTCTTTTTCCGTATTTAGATTAAAAAAAGCGACAACTTATGGATTGGAAATGTTTGAACATTATACTTATTAGTATATAATAATTGGTGGGAAAGGTCAAGTATGATTCGTTTATAAACACCGACGTCAACACTCAGGGTATCACCAGGTCAGTAGCACTAATTCTCACGGGTGAAAAATATAAAAAACAAAAGCTATAATTATATTCCTTTTCTGCAGGTTGTTGGTCTCTGGGGAAATTAGGAGTGATAAATGACTTTCATCAATTTATAGAGAACAGATGAAGGAATTCCCCGCCAGGTGAGATAACCTGACCTTCTCTAATTAATGAAACCAACAGCCGCTCTTAATGGATTTATTGTCTGAACCAAAACAATTAAAGTGAAACAAGGATGAAGTCAATAGCCGTGATCAATACCAGGTTTTAGAGGACAAAATCATAACACAGATTCACAAGTAGTTTACACGTAGTGTGTGTGACGAAGTCTGTCATTCTCCCCAAAGTATTGATCATAACAACACCACGGTCACACATCACCACCACCGAGTGACATTGAATGTAACACCTACAATAATTACTTTGAAATTAATTAAATTTAATAATGCTTATTGGTTCACAATGAAGGGCATATTAACATAGTTCACCATTGTATAAACTAGCGAAGATATATATAAAGGGGATATAGATAAAGTTCTTATAATATCCAAGCAGGATAGGACTCGGAGCAACGGATTCAAGTTAGATAAGTTTAGGTTTAGGAGGGAGATAGGAAGGAACTGGTTCACAAATAGGGTGGTGGACGAGTGGAACAAGCTTAGCAACTTTGTAGTAAGTGTGGGCACTCTGGAAAGTTTCAAAAGGAGGCTAGATAGATTCATGGATGATAGAGAGCGGTAGTAACTCTCGACAGGAGCTGCCATGCACAGGCCAACCAGCCTATTACAGACTCCTTATTTTCTTATATATATATATATATATATAAATATATATATATATATATATATATATATATATATATATATATATATATATATATATATATATATATATATGTATATATATAGATATATATATATCTTGATAAAATCACACGGGAAAATGGAAACAACGGAGCACCTTAGCTTTCGTCTTTATTCAAGACATCTTCAGAGGCAACTGGATTACATGGACAGAGAGAGGCTTAAATATACAGGGTGACCTTAAAAACATGAGGTCAGGTCATAATGATGTCATCCACTAATCCCCACACCAACACACACACGTAGAGGAGCTTAAGAGAAGGGGGTGACGTGACTAGTCAGGTCAGGTCAAAAATAAGGGACCCACAAAATAACTATCATACATCTAGATCAAAGGTTTTCAAAGCATTTTTAACCTTGGGCCACTGACAAATAAATTTATGTAACATATTATCAGTTTTGAACTGACCATCACTAAGGTTTATTGATTTTAATTCCTACAGTCTGTACTCACCCCTGAAGATGTGAATTACACGAAAGCGCTTGGGAACTTCTTGTTTTCTTTTTCCTTGTGGGTATCAGCATATACCTGGATCACGCGCACCTACAGTGATTTATTTGCATATATATATAAATATATATATATATAAATATATATATATATATATATATATATATATATATATATATATATATATATATATATATATATATATATATATATATATATATATATATATATATATATATATATATATAAGAACATAAGAACAGAAGAAAGTGGGATACTGCAGGAGGCCGACTGGCCCATACAGGGCAGATCCCTTTCACACCCATCCCAGCACTTCCATGTGCCTATCCAATATATATATATATATATATATATATATATATATATATATATATATATATATATATATATATATATATATATATATATATATATATATTATTTCCTGTAGTAGTTTGAAAGTTCCTGATATTAGTAAAACTATTTCATTCAAAAACCTTGTACGAGCAATAGGTAACTGAGACGGCTATGGTGTTGATGAACGCCGATGGGACTACCTCCCTTGTACTCATTATTATCGGTGGGAAAACTAGGGTAAAGAAATTCATATAGCATCTAGTCGTCCAGTATTCCAAATGCCTTTCACTTAACTTACGATAATGGCCTCCCTGGGGTCCAAATAGTGACGCGTCCTTACCATGATGGTCAGCCAGCTCTCTCTCATCTCCGTGTAGTCTGGGAGAGGATTGCACTACCTCCGGCCACCTGCTACTTACCAGGAATGGGACGCTTGTCACTGTGTTAATACTAGGGGCAAATCCCGGGACTTGTAATTTGCTACAATTGTTGGGGTTTATGGTCACATTTGCAAATACTGTATTCAGCAGGCGAGGTGCGGACGTTGTTGAGGGGGGCGTGACTCTGTGCTGTACTGTACCGTACATGGCCTCCCACAGTGACCTCGACTGGTTACGGTAAGTGGGGAGCAACTCAACGATAGGGAGGCGGCAGTAGAGACCCACAAACACGCCCCAAACACAGTACTGTATAGTCTCCGAGGTGTCAAGGGGATGGTGTTACCGTCTGGCATTATAGATATGATAATCCCGAGGCGCTCTCAGTCCACCTAGCTGTAATTGGGGAAGTGAAGGCGGTTGAGTGCAGTCTTGGCTACACGGCCTCCTTTACTTTCCGAAGACATGCTATGTAGTGTGCCGTATCCACACTGTCCCTAACTGGCAGCCATGTCTATCGGACTCACTATCACTTTTTCACAATTGAGTAACTACTCGAACACCTTCAGACAATCGCTCTTCTTAGGCAAAGGGTGGTCAGGCAGGAGCCAGACAGCTGCCACAGATCGCTGGACTTTAATGTAGCACAAAATGTCCGACACAGCTTACACGAAACAGATGATGATCCAAACATTTTCAGTTCGTAATTCGCTAATCCGTGGCCAACTGAGCTATAGCGTGAAGTGCTCTTAAAAGTCCACATACCTGCCGCCTCGCATGCTGTAAAAACATACAATGCTCCGGAAAACGCACCAAATATTTTGTAAACGACTCTAAAGTATTTTAACGAGGGTTTTACATCATCAGTAAACAGAAAGGTATTAAACCTTCAGCAAACATTGTATATGCATACTGCATGAAATATGACCTATAATGTTGTTAACACTGAACAAACTGGAAAAGACTTAAAAGAATAATATTTCTTTTTGCAACCGACCTTTTTACACATCACTTTAGCTCGTGTTGTTATACAATACTGTTGTTAGGGTAATGTTTTAATATTTGCAAGACGAATGTGAATTTGTTGCAATCCAGTATAACTTACTGTACACTCCCATACTTAGTGTACATTATGTAAGAGAAAATAAACAGTTATAAACAGTAAGATAAACAATAAAAGTAAAAGTAAATTGTCCTTTTACAGATAAAGTTTACTGCAACACGAGGCAACTTCACTCAGCTGATCGTACGCGGGTGGACGGTGAGGCGAAGGAGTTCTTCTCTGACTGGTTCACACGGGGATGATGATTACTGCCTTCCTGTGTATCGTCTGCTCTGCCTCCTCCTTATTTCCACTTTCACGGGTATTGTTTTTTCTTTCTGTTTTCGATTTTGTTTTATTATTTGTATTTTTAACTAAATATTTTCCAGATATTTTGGTTATCTAATACTTTCAAATATGTGAAATTTGGATATATGAGATAGCGCTGAGACAAGGGCGTTAAGGCCGATGTAACCTGTATATAGGGTCACAGTTAGCCATGACTAGTTCTCCATAATGCCCACACACCCATAGTACCCACACACTATCCACACACTACCCACACACTCACACAAGGAGATACAGTGAAATAAACTGCTGTACCTAAATATTATGTAACTCAAAATATATTCCCAAAACAGCACATTTACAGTTGAAAATAATAAAAGCATAAATAATACAAACAAAATCAATTAATATGTTTTTTATTATTTTTAAATATCAGAAATGTTGGGTCAACGCTTCTTGTTGTTCTTTGTCTTTTTCCCAGTGAAGATGTAGTCTCCCCATGGCAGGTACTGGTCCTTTTGTACATGGCAGAAAGTGGTAGTTTCCTTCTTCTTCTTGTTGTTTTGAGGTTTAGTGTGCTTTGTGGTCTGCAGTTTGTTAGATCGGGGCCCTTCTCCTTCACCTGGCAAGGCTTCACCTCAACCTTTGAAACTTTTGTTACAGTGCGTCGGAACACCATTGTGATTTACTGACACTAACAGCTCTCTCACTGAGGTCAAATCAAAATTTGACCACACAGAAAGAATTACGGTTTAATAAGGTTGGAATTTAAAGAAATTGACAACAAAATGAAGCTCTGTTTATCACTATAGTATTGAGGACTGGTGTTTGTAGAGATGATGGATGGTGTTATAATATGTAGTGATGATGGATGGTGTTATATGTAGTGATGAAGGATGGCGTTATATGTAGTAATGATGGATGGTGTTATATGTAGTGATGATAGGAGGGTAATATATGTAGTGATGATGGATGGTGTTATATATAGTGATGATGCATGATGATATATGTAGTGATGATGGTTGGTGTTATATGTAGTGATGCTGGATGGTGTTATATGCAGTGATGATGGATAGAGGATAGAGTTATATGTAGTGATGATGGATGATGTTAGTGAAGATTGTTATGAGATAGAGTAAAGGATTGTGAAGTGAGATGAGAAGATTGTGAAGTGAGATGTAAAGTATTGAATGAAGGAGATGTAGTGAAGATTGTGAAGGAGATGAAAGAAGATTGTGAAGTGAGATGTAGTGAAGATTGTTTAGTGAGAGGGTAAAGATTGTATGATGTAGTGAAGAATAGAAGTGAGATGTAGTGAAGATTGTGAAGGAGATGGTGAAGATTAGAAGTGAGACAGTGAAGATTGTGAAGTGAGATGTAGTGAAGATTGTGAAGTGAGATGTAGTGAAGATTGTGAAGTGAGATGTAGTGAAGATTGTGAAGAGATGTAGTGAAGATTGTGAAGTGAGATGTAGTGAAGATTATGAAGTGAGATGTCGTGAATATTGTGAAGTGAGATGTAGTGAAGATTGTGAAGTGAGATTTAGTGAAGATTGTGAAGTGAGATGTAGTGAAGATTGTGAAGTGAGATGTGGTAAAGATTGTGAAGTGAGATGTAGTGAAGATTGTGAAGGGAGATGTAGTGAAGATTGTGAAGTAAGATGTGGTAAAGATTGTGAAGTGAGATGTAGTGAAGATTGTGAAGTGAGATGTAGTGAAGATTGTGAAGTGAGATGTAGTGAAGATTGTGAAGTGAGATGTAGTGAAGATTGTGAAGTGAGATGTAGTGAAGATTGTGAAGTGAGATGTAGTGAAGATTGTGAAGTGAGATGTAGTGAAGATTGTGAAGGAGATGTAGTGGAAGATTGTGAAGGAGATGTAGAAGATTGTGAAGTGAGATGTAGAAGATTGTGAAGTGAGATGTAGTGAAGATTGTGAAGTGAGATGTAGTGAAGATTGTGAAGTGAGATGTAGTGAAGATTGTGAAGTGAGATGGTGAAGATTGTATGGAGATGTAGTGAAGATTGTGAAGTGAGATGCAGTGAAGATTGTGAAGTGAGATGTGGTGAAGATTATGAAGTGAGATGTAGTGAAGATTGTGAAGTGAGATGTAGTGAAGATTGTGAAGTAAGAAGTGGTAAAGATTGTGAAGTAAGATGTGGTAAAGATTGTGAAGTGAGATGTAGTGAAGATTGTGAAGTGAGATGTAGTGAAGATTGTGAAGTGAGATGTAGTGAAGATTGTGGAGTGAGATGTAGTGAAGATTGTGAAGTGAGATGTAGTGAAGATTGTGAAGTGAGATGTAGTGAAGATTGTGAAGTAAGAAGTGGTAAAGATTGTGAAGTAAGATGTGGTAAAGATTGTGAAGTGAAATGTAGTGAAGATTGTGAAGTGAGATGTAGTGAAGATTGTGAAGTGAGATGTAGTGAAGATTGTGAAGTGAGATGTAGTGAAGATTGTGAAGTGAGATGTAGTGAAGATTGTGGTGTGAGATGTAGTGAAGATTGTGAAGTGAGATGTAGTGAAGATTGTGAAGTTAGATGTAGTGAAGATTGTGAAGTGAGATGTAGTGAAGATTGTGAAGTGAGATGTAGTGAAGATTATGAAGTGAGATGTCGTGAAGATTGTGAAGTGAGATGTAGTGAAGATTGTGAAGTGAGATGTAGTAAAGATTGTGAAGTGGGATGTAGTGAAGATTGTGAAGTGAGATGTAGTGAAGATTGTGAAGTGAGATGTAGTGAAGATTGTGAAGTGAGATGTGGTGAAGATTATGAAGTGAGATGTGGTGAAGATTGTGAAGTGAGATGTAGTGAAGATTGTGAATTAAGAAGTGGTAAAGATTGTGAAGTAAGATGTGGTAAAGATTGTCAAGTGAGATGTAGTGAAGATTGTGAAGTGAGATGTAGTGAAGATTGTGAAGTGAGATGTAGTGAAGATTGTGAAGTGAGATGTAGTGAAGATTGTGGAGTGAGATGTAGTGAAGATTGTGAAGTGAGATGCAGTGAAGATTGTGTAGTGAGATGTAGTGAAGATTGTGAAGTGAGATGTAGTGAAGATTGTGAAGTAAGATTATAAAGTAAACTGTAGTAATTGAGGTTAAATGAAGGCGGGTTATTCTGTAGTGTATCCGTGTCTTGTTAACGTGGAACCAACATAGCGGTGGTTCTCAATATAGATACGTTATTTTGCCGGGAATTTCTGTCAAAACGAAATATGAATCAACCATATTTAGCCTAAATTAGCCTAGCGGCTTTATTATATATTCTAAGATGTTTAAGTTTGATAGATCAGATCAGGTTAGGTTAGGTTAAGTCAGGTTGGGTTAGGTTAGGTTAGTTTTGTTAATTTTGCCACTTAGAGGCTAGTTTATTGTGCCCCCCATACTCATCCTGTGAGCGGTAGCGCAAAGAGATTACAAAGTGGTGTTAGATGAGGTAGGTGGTTAAGTTAAGTTTCAATATGTTAGGTTAGATTATATCAGGTTGGGTTAAGTTAGGTTAGGTAGGTAATAAGTAGATAGGTTACGGTCGGTAGGTGGGAAAGTTAGGTTTGATTAGGTTAGCTTATGTCAGACGGGGAGGTTAGGTTCGATTATGTCAGGTTAGGTTCGATTATGTCAGGTTAGGTTCGATTACGTCAGGTTAGGTTAGATTATGTCAGGTTAGGTTAGATTATGTCAGGTTAGGTTAGATTATGTCAGGTTAGGTTAGATTATGTCAGGTTAGGTTAGATTATGCCAGGTTAGGTTAGATTATGTCAGGTTAGGTTAGATTACGTCAGGTTAGGTTAGATTACGTCAGTAGGTGTCATAGAGGGAAGATCATCTAAAACTAATGGCCCATCACTTTTTGGTAGATTTTAGTGTATATAAACCGAAAATAATTTCAGTTTCAATATTTTGCAACCTTTTGCTAGGTAAATTTTAGCGTGAAATTTATCGAAAATCTAACGTACAGCTGCATTAGTGCATTACAATTAAATAGTGAACATTGCTTTCTGACTTCATTCTTTAATAACCCAACTAACAATATTTTTTTCTGTTTCAGATTCTGATGCATTTATAAGTTGATAATATTTACGATGGCTGCTTGTGTCAGGACGAGGAACCAAAAATCCAGCCATCTCAGTCACTATCTTGGGTCTGGGAGAGAGCTCCTGAAGTCGGAGTTGCCTACATTGAGAGATGCTTTGAGATACGGTATTTTAATCAGGCAAATCAGTGAAAAGAACCAAAGAATCCTATAATAAATATATATTGCCAGTGATATGACCTTCAAAGCTGTCTTGGCACAGTACACCTGGCTAACGCCTGTCTGGCCTCCAGTCAACAAGTCAGAAGAAGATTAGTGAGAGACTGCTAGCCAGTTGGGGAAAAGGGCAAGAGATATCTCTTGGGAGAGTGAAAACTTGCAGTTATGACAGCTTTGCTGCCAACCGACCACAGCATATTTGACATAATTACTTGCAAGTGCCCAATTGTTCTCTGTCCTGAGTTTGGATGCGATCGTGACTGTAAATCCGAGGCCCACATCTCCTGTATTTGCAAGTGTGAACTGAAGATTCCTGTGATCGAACTGGCATTTGTCAAAGCACAGAGAGAGAAGACTGGCAGTATAGGGGCTCTCATGATTTCTAGCCAAGATATTCCGGAGTCCAAGAGACAGGAGGCTGCCACAGTAGAGACAGAAGAGGAGAAGAGTTAAGGAGGAAAGAGACTTGAGAAGGCCCAGGTGAGGCAAAAAAGGCCGATGATTGAGTCAAGCTGATTCAGAGTTTAATGATTCCCCATGGCTGATCCGAGTAAGCGACCAGGAGAATGGTGACTTTGTCCCTAACCCAGAAAAATAATGATCCCAAACCTTCCAGGCATAAGATTCAAAGGGAAAGTATATCCTGAGCATAGCGCTCTACAGCATGGCAGACACCACACTGGTCTCAGAGAAAAACTGCAGAGATAGCAACAGCTGCCTGGATTGACGGTGGTTTGATAACACCTGATGATGTTCACCTGGTGATAGATCATAACAAAGTAAGGAGAGCTCAGGAGAAACTTGTCAGTAACCTAGAAGAGGAGTTTGATAAGGGGATAAGAGAAAATGGAATCAATTGTTTGTTCTTTGATGGGAGAAGGGATGACACTAAAGTGTTCATGAAAATTGGAGATTCTAACAAGTTGTTCCCTGCCATGGTGAAGGAGGAACACTACTCCTGCTGCAGTGAACCAGGAGGGAAGAATTTGTGGCATTTCACTCCAGAGAAAGATGACATCAGGAAACCAGCTGAGATAGTGGCAGATAACATTGTGAACTGGCTCAGAGAGAGGAACGAAGGACCAGACCCTGCAGGCCATTGGAGGGGACAGCACCAACACGAACACAGGGTGGCAAGGGGGGGTCATACAGTGGATAGAGCGGAAGATTGGGAG